>NC_137064.1:7979059-8009059 GCF_032717465.1 Coenobita brevimanus
GGTTAATGCATGTTTCTTTTGTTTCCAGATACATGTATATGGGGGTCATTATGAACAGATTCTATAAAATTTCCCATGATGCTGGACTTGCGGGACACCCATGTATGTTCTAAATTTATACAGTCTGTCGGTACCGTATTAAAAGCATCTGCCTATTAATAGCATTAAAAAAAATACTGAGGTGAAATATTAATGGTAAATCGCAGCAAAAGAGGCGCTAGAGAGCTTCATTAACCGACTGCAATACAGTGCTGAGAGAGGGAGTTAGATTCAGCATAATTTAGAAATGTTGCTAGACGTGATTTTTGACGTGCGCATGTCTCCTAACGAAAACAGAAAAATAACCAGAAACTTCCTAGTATGTTACAATCGCTAGAATATCGACAAAAGTTGAAGGAGAAAGAAAATAGTCGCTGAATAGAAACAGATATTTCGAGCGGACCACAAAATCGCACAATTTCGAACTCGGAGCACTGTAGGCTAGGTGTATTGGTATAGTAATAAAGATACAGGTACTGGTAACTGGGATACATGGTTATGTAGACCACCGTGTATATCAGGAACTAAAAAGTTGTTGGCAAACTGTTGTACAGTTTGTAATTTTTCATCCTATATTATTATGAAAGGTTATATATATTTTTTGAGGTTACGCATTATAGGAAGTCATTTCAGAAAATATTTTATAATATGGGCAATCGGATAAGTATATTCTGTAATTGTATGATTAGTTCACTGCAGGCTCAGACTCTGCACAAAGGATTTTTTTTTTTTTTTTTTTTTTTTTTTCCTACTCTGGGCAAAGGCTTCAGGGCCTACCGATATATCTCGGGGGCAGTAGCCAATCCCAAGGCCCAGTAGTCCTCCTACACCTCCACATGTCACCACTTCGGCGCTAACACCCACCGTCCATATTGAATACATGCTAGGGCTATCTCATACAGGACTGGTGTATTGGTATTAGCGGGGGTATTTTTACATGTCGGCGGGTCATTCGGTAAATCAGGAAAGTCTGCTTTTATGAAATTCAGATCCTTAAACTGTTCCCTGCCCCAGCCGGGATTCGAACCTGGGTCCATCAGGACTGTAGCCCGCATCTCAACCGATTCAGCCACCGCCTCCCCCAAGATCGCTACCTTGATTTGGTGGCATGGAACGGGTTGGGAATGCTTAATAAGCGATCATTTTTTGAATGGTAACTCGTAGATACAGGTAAATTATTTGCGCGTAGGTCAGTGTATCGTAAAAGCCTTATTATTATTATTGCCATAGGCTGTGATTATTATTATTATTATTATTATTATTATTATTATTACCGTATTAGGCTATTATTATTATTATTATTATTATTATTATTATTATTATTGCCGTATTAGGTTATAATTATTATTTGTGTGTGTGTTTGTGTGTAGCCTAAATAGCTATTGTGGTTCGGTTTTTGGCACCTACAAATGGCCTAGACAAGGAAGAATAGCTCTCAGACTGTAATCTCAACTAACAAAGAACAACGTATGGGAAACTGTGGCCTTGATGTACAAAAACACCTAAAAGACATTGATGTAGAACACTGGCCACACCACGATTTATGTCCCTCCATCTGTACTCTGTGCAGTGGACCCAAGAATGCAGTGAGTGGACCGGTGTTTGGCGGCTTCTGATACTGGTACAGACAGAGAAACAACTACCGGTATCTTCCCAGTTCCATGTGAAGAAAATAGTTGTACAAGTGACGGAATACAGAGAAAACCCTACCTGTACTAGTAAATGTTTCAGAAGTTTCGATTTTTCCGCCATGTACTCGTCACACTTTGGGAAGATACCCGGTACTTGTGTGTCTACCATCTCTGAGCAATGTGAGGTTAGGTAGTTTGTTTTGTTATGCCCGTGAATGCCTCTGTCTGTTCATGCAGTCCAACAAGTTTTCCTGTGCTGTTGACAGAATATAATACCGTGAGAAAAAAAAAAAAAAAAAAAAAAAAAACAGAGAGAGAGAGAGACGACGACGACTTTCTTTAAATAGCTATGTGCCAGTATAACGATGCATGGTTACTGGGGGCCAGTGTATTTAGGGATATATCATTCGTGTTGGCTCGTAAATATCTACGGTATTGTACAACGTGACTTAGTGCCTACGCTCATAATGGGAACGGGAACAGTGCATTTATAACGTGTCGGCGGGACTTACACAGGGACAGAAAACTTTTTAACGAAATTCAGATGGTCAGAACATCCCTGCGTCAGTGAACCCATGTTCATGCTGACCACAGGCTACTTATATAACCACAAAGTGTGGTACTGTACTATTACATGGTCATGCTCTACTCAGCGCTGGAGACTGAATGCACTGCAGGCCACACTGTGTGGTGCTGTGCCGCCACAGTCTTGAATCTCTCAGGAACACAGAACACAAGGCGTGAGAACAGGGTCCAGTAAATACACCATACCCTGCCCTACCAGCATTCATTACTTCTACAACCGTGAAATATGATGTCACCAGGAGCACACCATCCATACATACCAGTAGCTTCCTTGACCTCGCTTCTTAATCCGTTAGCCTAAACGAAGTTCATGGATTTGAAAGTTATTTACCGGTACTGGCACCATATAGGCTAAGGTAAACTGATGCTTTAGCTCACTAGATTTGGATATAGACTACTGAAATATATTGGTACCCTGTATATATTTTCTTTACATTCCATAATTACCTGATATGCTTTATGCCATCCCGGTACTAGTACGTATTATAGATATACTGTATATACCGGTACGGTATATATCTATATATATATATATATATATATATATATATATATATATATATATATATATATATATCCCATTGGGTCCTGGAACTCCTGTGCGAGGGATTTTGCTGGAAGGGTGCTAGGCGTACCGCCATCCGCCTGTCAGCTCATAGTCGCGAAGCTCATAGGTCCCTTCCCTGGGATTCCCTTCTTTATTAAATTTTGAAAATGCCCGGTTTCGTCCTATATTGAGGACACTGGGTGCCAGTGGGATATATATATATATATATATATATATATATATATATATATATATATATATATATATATATATATTTGTGTGTGTGTGTGTGTGTGTGTGTGTGTGTAGGCTATATATATATATATATATATATATATATATATATGTGTGTGTGTGTGTGTGTATGTGTGTGTGTAGGCTATATAAATATATATATATATATATATATATATATATATATATATATATATATATATATATATATATATAAAACCCGGTATATACGGTTGGTTATATATGGATGTATACTGTAGACGTTTACGGTATGTATTAGCAGATACGGTACCGGTAGTTATTTTCTAGGCTAATGACATTTCCTTGGGGGAAGCAGCCTAGGTATATAGATAGATAGATAGATTTTATGACATAGAATGTAGTAGTTTATTTATTTTCGTTATGAAAATGGAAAGAATACCTTGAGTGGCTGGGTGGAGTAGCTACATGTTCCGGTATCGTAGGCCACTCTTAAGGTGAATAACTCGCCTGAATGATATCAAGAATCAGATTAAGTTTTCTCACGGGCTGAAAAGGATTTGGCCTACTAAATCCAGGAGCGATAATATGGCCAGGAGTTCGCGTTTTATAATGTGATTCTCCAAAGGCTACTGATTTTTCTTATTCCTACTCAAAAGCCAGAGAGCATAATTCATTCAAACTGTCGTCTTGTGTGTATCACAATTTTTTTTTTTTTTTTTTTTTTTTTTTTCCAGCACATTTCATCGCCTCAGCCGGCAAGAAAGTGTGGGCGAAGTTTGGTTCTGGCTAATACCCAGGCCTACCGGGTATTGCCCGTAAAGTTCTGCTCATGAACCTAGCTGACCGTGTAGCCAAATGGGTTTGGGGATGATAGCCCATCGTTGAACACAGTTTTTTAGTATTTTTATTTTTATTTTAGCGTATACTGGTACCGGTACCGTGTAACCTAGAGAGGAGAGGTTCACGGAGAGAGAGAGAGAGAGAGAGAGGGGGGGGTAGGGGGGAAAGAGGAAAGGAGGAGTACATGGGACGTACAGATAACAGGAAGCCCGTTGGCCCATGACGAAATTATCTGTTGGAGAGAGAAAAAAAAAGGCCACCTGTAATTCTACTATGATCTAACGAACGTGTAAGGGGCGTTGATAGAAAAGAGGAAGGCTCTCCCCCATCCACCACACCATCCGATTAGTCCGGCAGGAAAAGGACAGAGTAGAAGAAAGCAGAGAAGAAAAATGAAAATATAATGACAGGAAGTGAACAGATGGAAGAAGTAGAGAAAAGATGTGAAGATGGAGGGGAGGGAGGGGAAAGAAAGAGGAGGAAGAGGATGCAGAGTACCGAATGAAAAGGAAGAAGAGATTGCTGTAGTAGAGATAAAGCTGGAATGACAAATACAGTAAGGTATATATAAAGTATGGTATAGTTCAGTTTAGTGATTTTCTGTTTCAGTATATAATCTCCTTGGATTCGATGGCATCGGTGTTTTCTTGTTTTCTTTTTTCTTTTTTAATCTCCAGACGATTTTTTTTTACTTTGGGAGAGTTTCCTAGCTGGAGGAGATATGGTACATGCGATTTTCGTTCTTTGGGGTCTTTCTTAAGTTAAATAAAAACGTCTGGAGGTAGTGAATGGGTTTAATTATCCCATTGTTTTATTACCTTCGCCAACGAGCTTATGTTTTGCCGGCGTTGGTTTGTTCGTCAGATTGTTTGTATGTCTGTGTGTCTTAGCAGCTTTACACTAAAAGTTAAGAATGGATTTTGAGGAAATTTTGTGGAGGGGTGAACCATGGTCCAAGAAGAAATGATTAAATTTTGGGGATGATCCGGATCCGGTTCCGGAGTATTCCGCACAATGCCCCCAAAAGTTCTCTGTGAATTTCAATGAAATTTTGTGGAAAGGTGTGCCATGGACCAAGAAAGACTTGATTAAATTTTGGGGCAGACCCGGATCCTATATCCACGGCTGTTTTAGCAGGATTACTAAAAAAGTTATGAACGGATTTTGATGAAATTTTGTGGAAGGGTGGGCCATGGGCCAAGGGAGAAAAGATTATAATTTGGGTCGGATCCGGATCCGGAGTATCCCGCACAATATTTCCAAAAGTTCTCAGTGAATTTAAGTGAAATTTTGTGGAAAGGTTGGCCATGGACCAAGAAAGAATTGATTAAATTTTGGAGCGGATCCGGATGCGGATCCTGTATCCATAGATCCGGATTTGGATCTTTTTTAATGGGATCGGTGGAGGTATGCGCCCTCTCAGCCCTTTCTAGTTAGTTTACATAACGATTACATTGAATGGTGCTCTACTTTAAGTTAGTAGTTTGATTTTCCTGTAGCCCATGTCCTACCATAATACCGTGTAAATTCAGCCCTTACTGATACTCCTTTTGCTAACTCATTCAGTGCCGGTGAATATGGACCTATTTACTAAGGCTCCTAATCAGTTAGCCTATACGATATACCAGTCTCCATAAAAGTACAAAAAAATATTGCAGATCGTTGTGTTGTAGTTTGTCATTTTGATATTCACTGTAGCGTGCTTGTGAAGTGCATGGTAGTGTGTGTGAAGGCAAATGAATACCGGTATACAGCAATAGGAGAGTTTGTATCACAGCTTTATTAATTAATTAATATATTTATTTTTGTCATTTTAATATTCGCAATGAAGTGTTTGGCGGCTTTGTGAGTTAAGACGAATTTATATATAAGCTTAGGAGAGTTTATAATCATAGATCCTGCTAAGCCTACCATAACACCTGTAAAGAATCAGATACGGTTAAGCTTCATGTCGGGTTTCAGAATATAAATCCGTTATTCCATAAAGGAAGGAAGGCAGTGTATTTTATCGGCGGAAGAAGGCTTAGAATGAAAGCTTATTGGCTACACCAGGACCTTTAAGAACTCAAAAATTTATAGAGTCACAGTCTTCAGAAATACGACACGCAGTAGTCAAATTCATACCCATGTCTCCAGTAATGATGCTGGATGAACGTGGTTTGTGCATGTGGGGTGGAAAGATATGTGAATGAGGGTGGTGTGAGTTGAAGGGAGAGCTGCCTTATGGTGGGATAGGGTGACTGGGACGCTTTCTCTCTCTCTCTCTCTCTCTCTCTCCGGAATGAAGGCGTGCATTTAAAGTTTGTTTCCTTCTAATGTGTATGAGCAGAAACGGTACCGACCGTAAACAAGAAAGCAAGAAAGAAATGCCTTGAGTGGAGCCGAATTCCAGGCCCCCTCCCCCTCACCCCGTACCTCTTCCTCCCCCTCCCCCTTCCCCTCCTCCTCTTCCCGGACCTTCTCCCCCCTCCCCTCCCTCCCTCCTTGGATGGGCCAGAGCAGGTTTATGCACGCGATATCTGTGTCGGCAGCGCTCGGTTTTAGGTCGGATACATTACACTTACATTTTGTTTCAGGTTTAACCGCTTCACCACCTTGATGTGTTTTTGTTTTACCGGCAGTCGTGTCATGTACCCACAGACGATTTTATTCAGCTTACTAGACACTTAATGAAACCGAGGGGCTAGATTTAACTTAGCCTTCAGTACCGTGTAACCGATGTAGTAGCTGTTCAATCTTTCCTAAAGTGAATAAAATCGTCTTGTGATGGCTGTATATACTCATTTTACACTAACTTGGCCTAAAATTGTTATCTCTCCATCTTGAATTCTTGGTTATAACAATAGATTAACACCAGAATATACGGTAATGCTGCGGAAAGGATGTAGGACCATAGTATTCTTTTATTTTGCCACTTCAAGCTTCGTGAAATAAGTTGCAAAACGACGAAAATCTAGCCAGGTGAAGGTAGACAGAGTACGGTACAGCACGAATGGAATGGAAAATCCTTCCATCATGGGATTCAAGGCGTTAAGCATGGGCCGGGTACTTTGTGTAGGCCTGCTGGTTGTATATAATAGGCTGTACAGTAAATGGGGAAGTGACTGGCATTTATCATTGTGTGTGTGTGTGTGTGTGTGTAGCGTAGAACAGTTGTATCTGCTTTTTCTGAGGCTTTTTCTTTTAGGTATTCCTTTCAGCCTAATAATATCGTCTGAAGCTACCCACGTAGGCTAGTCTAGAAAAAATAAATGGGATCGGAACAAAGAACTAAAGCATTTCATACTCGCTGCTAGAGAGTGGTTTGTATACTGTAACTCGTTTCCTGACAAGCTTAGGAGGCTTTTTGGCAGTTTTATATGTGACCATTGTGTTGTATGTTACTCCTGGCTTCATAGTACTGATATAGATTGAATAAATGACATACAAGACATAATTAACGTGTCTTGTACATAAATAAACTGGTAAGGAGGAGGTGGTAGTGAGGTTCCTGTTATCACGAGAATCCGGCCACTATACTCTGTTCGCTTTACCTTGGTGCTAGTCACGAAGAGGTGCTACAGAAGGAGTATAGAGCCACAGTATTGTCTTCTACCACCGAACTACCGTATTTGAAATAAGCCACAAAGACGAAAATCTGGGCCAAGTTAAATTGAATGAAGTACCATATAGTGTGTTTACTCTTGAATTCTCTGACGCATTGACAGCTCGTGTTTATTTATTTATTTATTATGCATAATAGGGGACAGAAGCTCACCTAATATTTCACTTATCGGTACACTTCTCACTTCCCTCTGGTGGCTAACATTCCTAAGCTGATGGAGGTTTGGCGTGTTTCTCACCTTATCAGTGATTCTCTTTGCTATGATGCGTCAGGGATGGAGGTGATGGGCGTGTGTCAAGTGTTAAGTAGTCGCAGTGGACCGTGCATTTTGCTTTGTCTCATTTACCTCTAACCTACTGTGATTTCAGGTCTGCAAGGCTTTGTTAGGGAATCAAAATAAATAATGACAGAGATACATCGTCGTGATTTCGAGTACGTTCGGGGGGGGGGGGGAAGTGAATACAGTAGTTGCCTTTTAGGCGGCGTGTTTTCGCCATTGAAGGACATATTGCAGAGACTGGCTGAAAGTAAAAACAGTAGACGAACTCTTTGTAGGGAATATACCCGGTAACTAATAAAGAGCAGTAAACATTATATACATAGAAGTGTAACTGTTTGTATTAGGCTACAGACAAAAATACAGTGATTATAAGCTCGCCAAAGATGTTAATACAAAATAAGGTACCGTACCCCGATCAGCATCAGACAAGTACCGTATAACAGGGCAGATAAAATGATATAATTGATCATTAATTATAGGCCCTTGAGGGCAGATAATATAGATTGAGTATGGTAAGTATAGCAATAGAAGTACTGGCAATCCTGTTGACTAATTGTAAAAAAAAAAAAAAAAAAAAAAATCAGTAGAATTCCAGCAGGATGGATTTTTAAAAATTCTAATGCGGCAGATTATACCAAAATAAAGTAAGCAAAAGGTAAAAATCGAACATGGCAAATACTGGCACTGGTAAAAAATACAATATTTAAAGAAAAGCCAAGCATGGGAGATCGTATTCAGACATAATTCAAACGAGATAAAACTGATTAAAATATACAGTATATAAGTAAGCGAGACACGGATGTCCAGTAGAGCAAAATATGCAAGTAAAAAATATGAAAATGTCCAAAACTGTGTATATAGGCTACCAGTAATATACAAAATATACCGTAATTTAAAAATAGATCCAGTTTCAAATATGGCAAGTGAAAAAGTAAATAAAGTTCTAAGAATTGTCCAAGAGACTTCAGGGGATTATTTTTGGACACATTTTGAGTAAAAAAAAAAAAAAAAATGCTGTATCATCATGGCCTAGTTTTTTGCCGTTAGAGACTAGTTACTGCTGGCCTGGACGAAAATGGTCTTTGAAATTCACAAACCAGCACCTTATGTATTAGGTCATCAGTAACTGTAGCTAATGGCTGAAACTTGGACCTTCCTTGATATTACTTTTTTTTTTTTTTTTTAATGAACTCAAAATAATAGTTCTAGTAGTGCCACCGAAAGTATCTTACACATTTCCCGAATACCCTGTATAAAGTAAAGAATGCCGGTGGTATAGAAAGTAAGCAATAGTGCTCCACTGCAAATGATACTAGAATTAGATAAGGGACGTTCAGCGCAGAAAACAAAATAGAAAGAAAAATACACTAGATATGAGGTGCAGAATATTTTGTTAAAAAAAAAGTAAATAAATAAATAAACAGTTGATAGAAGTCCATCCATCCATCCATCATCCAATCCTACTTTGCCCCATGAGGAACGTAGGCAAAATACTCAAAACGTAAGTCCAGCACGGCATATTATACAAAAATAAAAGTAAAAAGTAAATAGAAGTACAAACGTGGCAGTTTACAGAGGCTAGAATAATACCGTATATATAATTATGAAGTAAACAGTAGAAGTCGGCTGCAGAGTACGGTAGGCTATTCAAAAATAAAGATAAATTGTAAAAAAAGGTCATGAGTAAATTATACATAAATTAGTAAATCGAATTCCAGAAAGACAAATAATACCGGTACAAAATATATGTAGGTAGCGTAAGCATTGAAAGTCCAAAGGTGTATAAAAATTTAAGTTAATACTGTAGATGAAACTCTAAAACCTACAGATAATAGAAAAATATCCCGGTAAGAATGCAATATCGTACCGGAAGCTCCACCAGAAAATAAACAGTAGAAATTCACGGCAACTATTACACACTAACAATAACTAAAAACAGAAAGCTAACACGGTATATTGCCGGGTATACAAAAACTACCGTATATAAACAATTAACAGGGCATATTAGGCAGAAATATGTTAGCAATATTTAGAAGTTCATTACGTACAGTGCACTAAAATACAAGGAAATAATAGAAATGTAACAAGGAAAGCATTACGAAATTAAAGAACAGGAGAATACAAACGCTGAACAAAAGACGTCCAGGGAAGCGGTACAAAACAAAATTAAGAAATAGCAAAAAAAAAAAAAAAATGCAATGAGAGTAAATACAAACACATCAAACAAACATAAACTTATACAGTAGATAGCGTATATAGACTTCCAAACCTGCTAAACATCTTAAAAGAAAATACAAGTACCGGTAGGCTGTCGTTACATAGAAGTCCAATAGCTAAGTAAAATACGGTACAAAGACTAGCGGTCAAGTAAATAATAAAAACAAAACAGGGCAGATAGTAAAAAGGTGTTCAGCAGGGTAAATAATAGCGCACCATACTCGTATTTTTAAACAGTAGATACAACGCTTAACACGTCAAATAATGCATAGCTAAAGATTGACCGGCAGATTGATGGTAGCTACAGTCAAAGCATAACAGGGCAGATAATGGTGAAAAGAAGTCCAAGAGGGCAGATAATACTTGCCTATATGGTACCGTACACAAAAATGAAAGTAAACAACAGATTGAGCCCCAACAGAGCGATGATAAAGAAAGGATTTTAAAAACGCGATAGACACTCCCTCGCTTCTACCTGCCGTCGAGAAAGAAAGAAATGACAGGGAGAGAAAGGAACAATGGATTACCCAGTGCCCGTGTGTGTGTGTGTGTGTGTGTGTGTGTGTGTGTGTGTGTGTGTGTGTGTGTGTGTGTGACAGCTGGCCACCTTCGATTTCTGCCACCCGAGTAGCGAGGTACATACGTACGGTATATGGACGAGTTTGTCTGTCCGGATTCGTACCTTTTGGAATCCTTGACCTAGATAAATACTTTTTACCTCTCCATTGCTCGGTGGGAGTGGGCAAGATGTACGGTAGCCTTTCTCCAGAGGGATGAGGATAGAGGAGACTACAAGAGAAAGCGTTGCTTAGCAACCAGGAGCGTCCATTTGCAAAAATTGGTTTTAGCTATGATGTGGTTACGGAGATCTGGTTTTGCTGTTATGGTATTTTTTGCGTTTTCCCCCGGCCTCTAGGCTTCATAGACTCTCTTGCTGTGTAGTGGGGCTGCAGTTTTGCTGTGCTTGTTTTTCAAGTTTAGATGCTACCTCTCACCGTCCACTCACTCTGCAGTCCTATTTTTATATGACTATAGCCTACACCGCATGATAAGTCAAATGGTGTCCTGTACCCCATAAAACCATTGACTACGTTGGGTGGTAACCATATAATCAATAATTAATGGACACCTGGCATCTGGTAGGATAAGTCCCACTAACCAGATGTGGCTCATCTATCTATCTCTCTATCTATTGCCAGACGCCTCAATCCCGTTTGGGGTGGCCACAAACAAATCGCCTCCACGTTGTCCTGTCCCCCGCTATTTCATTGCCCTGCTCCCAACTCACACACCCCCTCTCTCATATACCTCTCCACCCCATCCCTCCATCTCATCCTCGGCCTCCCCCTCCCTCTTCCCCCCTCCACCTCACTCACATACACTCTCTTCGTCAGTCTTTCACCCTCCATCCTCTCCACATGGCCAAACCACCTCAGTGTGTTCCTCATAACACTTCCTATCACATCCACATCCACACCACAACGCTCCTTTATATCCTTATTCGTCAGCCTGTCTCTCCATGTGACTCCACAGGCTCCTCTTAAATAACTCATTTCCACTGCTCTCACTCTAGACTTGTGTCCTTCCAACAACGTCCAAGCTTCACTTCCATACGTTAGAGTTGGTATCACAGTACTGTCATGTAGTAACTTTTTCACTTCCATGCTCACTTCCCTGTTTCTTATCACTGCTTTCAAAGAACCAGCAACCTTTCTTCCCTGCTGTACCCTTTCAAGCACTTCACCCTCCAAACCTCCATCCTTACTCATCACACTACCCAAGTACTTAAACGTACTCACATTTTCCAATTCCTCACCATCCAACCTCGCTGTACATTCACTGACTTCACCTCTCTCAGAGACCATCACTTTACTCTTCCCTACATTCACCTTTAGATTCCGTTTCTTCCACACTCTCCCAAACTCATCCACCAAGCCTTGCAGCTCCCCTTCGTCTTCACTCAACAACACAGTATCATCTGCAAACAACAGTACAGGGAGTTTCCAAACACTATCCTTTCTCACCAGGGCCACTCCAACATCCACTACCCTACCTTGTACCTCTTTTATTACCCCATCCATGAACAGATTGAACAACCATGGAGACATGACACACCCCTGTTTCAACCCAACCTCCAAAGAGAAAAATTCACTTAGTTCACCATCCACACGCACTGCAGCCTTAGCACCATCATTCATACTCTTCACAGCATTCAACAACTTCCCATCTACTCCATATATTTTTAATACTTTCCACAATCCTTGTCTATCCACCCTGTCATATGCTTTCTCCAGATCCATGAAAGCAGCATACAACTTCTTTCCCTTCTCTAGAAACTTTTCCACTAAAGATCTAAGAATGAATATCTGATCTACACAACATCTTCCCTTCCTAAAGCCTCCCTGTTCTTCTCCAACTAATTTCTCTGTTCTTTCTCTAACTCTGTCAATAAGTATCCTACCATACACTTTTCCTATTATACTAAGAAGACAAATGCCCCTATGATTACCACACACTTCTTTTTCCCCTTTTCCTTTGTACAAAGGAATAATTATACCTGACTTCCAATCCTCCGGGACTCTACCTTCCTCCCAGGCCAATCTGCACATCTTCCACATCCATTCTACTACTATCTCTCCCTCATGCTTCAGCATTTCACCACACACTCCCTCAATTCCTGGGGCTTTCCCCAATTTAACTTAATTGCTTCCACAACTTCTATCCTACTGATTTCTTCCTGTCTTCTCACCTCCCTCCTTCTCCCAGCCATTCCCCATCCACTTATACTCGCATTACTTCCATCCTCTTTGTTCAACAATTCCTTAAAGTGTTCTCTTCATCTGCTCTCTTTTTCTCCCTTGTCCACTAGTAATCTACCATTTTTATCTTTCACTCCCCTGCTAACCTCACATCCACCCTATCTTACTCTCTTCACCTCTTTCCAGAACATTTTCTTACAGTCCCTCCACTTTACACTCAAATTCCTTCCATTAGGATTAAAATTCGGTGGGTAATTGGGTTTATTGGCCACATCATGCCACTCAGGGTAGGCGACTGGTCATTCGCCTTAATTGTCCGGACAGTGGCCTGACCATGAACCCTTACGTTCGTGATGGGCAAATACTTGTAAAAGTTTGGGTGATGGATGGGTGGATGGATGGATTGCTATTGCCTATAATTACCGTAACTACATGGCGTACGAGAGTCATCTTTCCAAGGTCAAGGCTACTGGAGGGAAAAGAAATGTGGCTAGCCTAAAGGTGGATAAAATGAACTACCATATTAGCTGGAGTAAAAGTGAAACCTTTCCGGCTTGGGGGGGGGGGGAAGTACCGTAGGTACCGGTATCTGGAACAGAGTCGAGAAGACGTCCCGGTCATGTAGATAATGGGGGTAGGGCAGTTTTGTTTGTTTCTATTCCTTTCATCCAGAAATATTTCTCTTAAGCCTGAATATAGTAGCCAGAATTAAAGATATCCTCTCAGTAAAGCGTGTTCTGAGTGCCTTCCCTACTGCCTACGGTCTGGTAAGCGAAAATACCATATATATATATATATATATATATATATATATATATATATATATATATATATATATATATATATACAGTATATACAGTATATATTCCGTAATTGTGTTTCTTAATAAGATGTCAGATTTCTTAGAAATCGTCAGCCTAGTCCTATGTTGATACCGGTACCGTATTATCCCCTCAGTTGTTGCTGGTAGCCTGGGTTGATATAAGCCCACGGTAGATGTGTTGTTGTTTACTAGTTTGTGCATAACGTAAACATAGTCGTTGTGTTACCTTATGATTACGTTGATGTCAGATTGCAATAGACCTTTGTAAAGAGCCTGTTTTGTGTATATTGATTGTAAGCTACAGTAGGGCAGTAAAGTAAGCCAAATGTTTTTATGAGTACGGTATATTTAGGACAGAGTGTGACATTAGCCAGGTATCTGTTGTTTATGTTCATGCTAGGCTACAATAGGACATGCAAAGGGGAGCATTTTGTTGTGAAGAAATTAGGTTATGCCAGAAGAGGATAGATTTAAGTTAGTTTTGTTTATATTAGGGAACAGTTGGACAAATCAGATTATTATTATTGTTATTATCATTATTATTATTATTATTATTATTATCATCATCATCATCATCATCATCATTATTATTATTAATAATAATATTAAGTGGGGGGCTCACCATCCGCTCACTCGATGTAGTGCTGCTCTCGGGTGTCTGCCCTTTCCTCTCCTCCATCCGTCTTTCCTTCCATCCTCTTCTGTCTTTCTTTCCTTCATTCTTTCCTCGTCCTTCTGCCTACGGGTGACATTACACTCCCGCTTCTGTCTTTCTTTCCTTCATTCTTTCCTCGTCCTTCTGCCTACGGGTGACATTACACTCCCTCTTCTCTCTTTCTTTCCTTCATTCTTTCCTCTTCCTTCTGCTTGTGGGTGATTCTACACTGAGTGACAAGCCTAATGGTTTTCTGTACACCAGGGAACCATTTACTACGCTGGGTGGTAACCATATAGCCTAATCAAATTTTGGCGCCTGGTGGTTTATTGGGCAATTACAGCGCTCCAGTCGGATTGATCTGGTGAAGGTTTACATCCAAGGGATGGTTGGGGTTTATTTGTCACGTAATGCCACTTAGGGATGAGTGAGGCTGGTCACTCATCTTTAATGTCAGGACCAACTTGCCTAGCCCCGGGCTCTTACGCACCTAATGGGACATTGTAGGATTGGATGATGAATGATGGATTATTATTATTATTTTATTATAATTATCATTATTATTATTATTATTAATATTATTATTATTATTATTATTATTATTATTATTATCTTTTGTGTTTGGCAGCAGTACGGAAGTGAAGTTGGCATTTTTTTCTGGCTTATGAATTCACTGTGACGAAAATACCGTCTGCTTCGTTGCGTTGTTTTTGCTAATATTGGGCTATAAGGGGACAAAAGATGTTGTTTATGCTAATATTAGGGTAGCAGAGGACACAGGAAGTCACGTGTGTTGTTCATGTTGATATTAACTTCTAAATTGGACAACAAACATACTGTAGTTCACTTTTGTTGGTTTATATTGATACGAAGATACAAGAGAACGGAATAAAGCGCTTTGTGGTAATAATTGTGTTGATATTCGGTAACTCTCTCATGGTCGGCACAACTTGACGATTTTATTAAGCTCGTGTGATTCTAGGAGTCTTAGAGTGTTAATAGGCTACTGTTACCTAAAACCCTCTCATGGTGGGGACAGCGCTAGCAATCTGTTTTAAGTAGCGCAGCGCCAGACGATTATATGCAGCGAAGAGTGAGTCATGGAGCCTGGGAATGTTGAGGACAGAGTAGAGTTGGCCAAGTGTTTTGTTGTTATGTTGATCTTAGTGTAGCTACAGGAGGTCACAAAGTTGAATTAGCTACCGTAGTTGTGTAGTTGTTGGGGTTTTGTAACTAATGTGTCGATGTTAAGGTGACCAGAGGACAGACGAAATTACGGTACTGCACGTTGTTTTGTGTTGCTTAGGCTTAATGAGAACAGAGTAGGATAAAATCAACCAGTTCCTGTGTGTTGCGGTAGCTAGTTGCTTTGTGTTGTGTAGATATTAGGATACAAGAGGGTAAAGTTAGCTGGTTATTAAGTGTTGTTTGTCGTCTGGTATCTCTTTCAGTGTTGATATTAGTTTGGGGTACATTTAAGCTGAGGATAGTGAGTTAGTTTGTATTATTATGGCTATGCTGTACTGGTAGCTTCTTGTTCTGTGCTGATACTAGACTATAAGAGGGGAGTACGGTTAGGTTGAGGGAGTTGTTACGGTATGTGTTATTAATTTTGCTCGAGATTCTTTTTCTGTTAATATTAATGGACAGTACAAACAGAGTAAAGTTGGTAGGGTGTTGTTACGGTAGGCTATGTGTTGTTAAATCTGCTCGAGGTTCTTTTTCTGTGTTAATATTAATGTACAGTACAATCAAACAAAGTAAAGTTGATATGCTTTTTTCACTTTAACGACCAGAAATTGCCATCCCCATCTTCATTGTAACAATGGATGAACCACAGAATGTGTTAATAGAAAGGAATGATTGCAGTGGAAAGGATGCAGAGCTATAGCATTGCCTTGGCCTGTCACTGAGCTACCATATATGAAATTAACAATAGAAGGAAGACAGTAAAAGTAAAAGAACTGTAATTTGTACGGGTACGGTAGTCTTCCAGCGGCATGGTGCGGTACATAACTCAGTTTTTATTGAAGATTGAGTGAAAGTGGTAGCAAAGTTAGTGGTACAGTAGTGTGTGTGTGTGTGTGTGTGTGTGTGTGTGTGTGTGTGTGTGTGTGTGTGTGTGTGTGTGGAGAACTTGGCACGGCAAGCAGGCAGGCTGAGAGAGGGGGGGGGAGGTGATGTTTGTGTACCGTTATGTGTATGATCAAACTTTCTCTCATTTGACTTTCCCAGTGCTTAGCTTTGAGAGAGAGAGAGAGAGAGAGAGGTGAGGTGAGGGCTTGCGACCTTTGCCAGACTGCCGGTAATTTACGATCAACCGTCCCAGCCCAGGGTTTAATGGTGATCAAATATTGCACGCTGTTGCAGAGAGAGAGAGAGAGAGAATATGAGTGCCGTTCTCTCTCTCTCCATTATTTGAGAGAGAGAGAGAGAGAGAGAGAGAGAGAGAGAGAGAGAGAGAGCATATGTTTACCATTATGAATGTCTAAAATTCACCTTTGTCTTTCCCTTTTGAGAGAAAGAGAGAGATAGAGCATATGTTTACCATTATGAATGTCTAAATTTCACCTCTGTGTGCCTTTGCCTATTTTGAGAGAGAGAGAGAGAGAGAGAGAGAGAGAGAGAGATCGCTTGGGTACCGTTAAAGCTGTCAAATCTTTACCTCTCTCTCTGCCTTTCTCTACCTATGTGTGTGTGTGTGTGTGTGTGTGTGTGTGTGTGTGTAAAACCAATTCTCTCTACTGACGTCTTTATTTACTCTTGCAACCTACAGAGACTTTTATGTAGCTATCTTAGGAGTGACTTTCTTTAACTGGAGGAGTTAGTTAAATCTCTCTTCACCCCCTTTACGACTAGGCGACTCTTCCTAGGCTAAATAGAGTGGTATATTCTCTTTAAATCTTACTTTGCCCATTATTGCCATTCTCTCTCTCTCTCTCTCTCTCTCTCTCTCTCTCTCATATGCAGTTGTAAAAATAGATTAACCCTACAATGTGAGGCTAGTCACGAATAAGTGTTATGAAGTGGATTTAGAGCTGTAGCATTGCCTTTTCCCACGGCTGAACATAAGGCTGTGTCAAATAACGAGAGAGAGAGAGAGAGAGAGAGAGAGAGAACAAATAAGAAAATAGTTGACTAAATAAAATAACTAAAACCTGGGTCAAGTTAAGGTGAAAGGAGTTTAGCCTAGAAGCAGAAAACTAAATCAAGATGACGTTCTCAGGGTGAAGGGATAAACTGTCTTTCTTTAAGCGCCCTGTGGTTGGCAGTGTACCCAGATTGTAAAGTTTGCCAAATAGCTGTCTTGGAAGTTCATTCGATGCTTTGCCAGATAACGAGCAAGACAAAGTGCATGCTTATTTTATGTTTTAACCCTTATCAGTCCTTATTTTGTATCAGCCTTTATTAGTCCTTATCAGTCCTTATTTTTTTCAGCCCGTATTAGCATTTTTTTTATCAGCCATTATCAGTCCTTTTTTATCTGCCCATGTCAGTCCTTGTTTTTTATAAACTCTTATCAGTCCTTATTTTTTGTCAACCCTTATCAGTCCTTCTATTTTATCAGCCCTTGTCAGTCCTTATTTTTTACGAGCTCTTATCAGTCCTTATTTTTTACGAGCTCTTATCAGTCCTTATCAGTCCTTATTTTTTACGAGCTCTTATCAGTCCTTATATTTTATCAGCCCTTATCAGTCCTTATTTTTTTACCTGCCCTTATCAGTCCATTTTTTTATGAGCCCTTATCAGTCCATTTTTTTATGAGCCCTTATCAGTCCTTATATTTTATCAGCCCTTATCAGTCCTTATTTTTTATCAGCCCTAATCAGTCCTTTTTTTATCACCCCCTGTCAGTCCTTATATTTTATGTCCGTATTGTTTATCAGCTCTTATCAGTCCTTTTTTTTTTTAGCCCTTTTCAGTCCTTGTTTTCTTTTCACCAGTATTATTTTTAATCAGAACCTCTTTTGTATTTTTATCCCATTCTGTCCAGTGTCATGTATTTCAGTATTTACTTTGATAATACTGAGCGATTTTCTTCAACTTGGGACGTGGTTTGCATTTTCACCTCTTCAGTCCGGTGGCGTGTTTTGATATGCTAGTCCTAGGCGGTTTAGTCAAGTTAGAACGGACCTCTAGTAGTGAAAGGGTTAGTGAAGGCCTTATTTAACCCCTCCGGTTTGAATGTTAGCTCCAGTGCTGAATAAAATCGTCTGGTGGTTGGAATGATAACAAAAGGCGTCCTTGGAGTGACATGGTTAGCCTTTTCACCACAGTGACGCATATTTTGTCCCTTTCTGTCTCCAGACGTAACCCTCAATAATCTCTTCAGTATGAGAAGACTTTTTTTGAGTTATGTCAAATCGTCTGGGTGTTTTAAGACTGGTACTATTAACACTACATCATGGAACGGAAAGGGTTATCCTATCCCCAGACCGTTTCATTCAGCCTAGGGTATATATAGGCTACTTTTGGAACTGAAGGGGTTACGTACAGTTTTGCCAGAGTGACTCATCATGTAATAGGTAGAAATTAGGCATACGTTGTTGAGTTTAGCCGTATCTGTGTGTAGTTACCGTAATTCTCTCTCTCTCTCTCTCTCTCTCTCTCTCTCTCTCTCTCATGGGATAAATTATACTGGTAAGGGTGGAGTTAGTCGTCATTTAGCCTGCTGTTCTCATGTTACGGTAGCCATCTTTGCCTTGCTTTCTCTGCCTAGCCTATTTATCTGTCTTTGTCTCTTTCTTTTACTTTCTTTTTGTCTTTCTTACTTTCTTTTTTTCTTTTATCGGATACCTGCTGGACCCCAATTAAACTGATTGGTGAAGTGGAGCAAGGGGAAAACAAAAGAGGAGATGGATAGGAGGGAAAGAAGAGATGGGAAGGAAGTGAAAGAGAAGATGGTTAGGGAAGGGGTAAGGAGAGAAGAACAGAAAAGAGAGGAGGTAGATGAAGATAAAGATTATTTAATATTTATCCACTGCAGGAGGGTAGTTAAGACTGGCATTTATTTTTAACCCAGTATTCACACTACAACACGCAACCGTCGAATTTGCAATCTAGGTCCCCATAACAGTAGTAGGCACGAACAGACTGGAGTAGGGGGGGAAAAAAAACTTGCTCAAGACGGGGGAAATGAGCAAAGAAAAAAGAAACGCTTAAAATATTGCGTTTCGAGAGGACGAGGACATTACGGAGGAGAGTCAGTTTTTGCTAAGAGTCGTATTATAAGTGGCTTTGGAGATATCGTACCGTAATATCTCTTCCACATCGATTTATTCTGTGCATCTTAACATCCTCTCGTATGTTACGGATGTAAATTATGTCTATACTTAAACGATAAATAACATCTTAGGGAATGTTAAGATGTTTGCAAAATACATCACGGAGGAAGAAGTGCAACGAAGCCTCTAGAATACGACTCAAGGTTTTAGGGATGGAATACTCAGATATTTACGATGGATCCCTTGTATTTTTTTTTCTTTTTTACAGGAATAACTAGTGGCAGGGGAATATTATGTAGTCTTTTCCTTGTCCCACCTGCAGAAAACAGATATATATATATATATACACAACTTGAGATTTTTTCCCCTCGTAACTAGAAATTTTATATACAGGAGGAACAGGAGAATGGGAGGACTCTGGATCCCTCTTTCCTTGTCCCTCCTCCAAATACAAATCGAAGTTACAAGGGTTCGTGTTCTCGTCGGGTAAGGAGCTTCCCTATCACCTCTGCCTTAGCTGTTTATTTTGGATATAGGTGGTTGATATAATTTTGTATGTTATTTATGCAGATTATGGCGATATTGTAAGGATTTATATAACGCAGAAGAGGATAGTAAGGTGTAATGGGCTAAGTAAAACAAATCGCTCAGGAAGAGGTGTTAGGGAGCTTCCTTAACCATCGAGAAATACTGACCAAGGAATCTATGGCGTGTTGGTGTGTTTGAGTATTCCCCCCCTCCCCCTGCAGGTGTACCAATTTGCCGGGTGAACTTGGGCAAGGGGGGAAACAAACTTTTTCCTAGAGTCTGACCGGCACGAACAAACTGCGTCCACCAGTCTGATCCCCCCCTTCCCTTAAGTATAATAGTTCCCCCCCCCCAAGCCAGTGGTCTTCCCATTGCCCCCTTGACCCCTCTCCCTCCCTCCCTCCCCAGCTCCCTCCTTTTAATGCTGGCCTGCCTTTGACGTGCATTGCAGGGGAGAAGATAATTGCCTCTGTGTGTGTGTGTGTGTGTGTGTGTGTGTGTGTGTGTGTGTGTGTGTGTGTGTGTGTGTGGCCGATACTTGGACCTCGCGAGGATATTGAGATTTAATATGCAGCAACGCAGCAACACAGCAACAATAATGATGATCCTGGTGATAATAATGATAATGATGTTGATAACTACTACAACAACCACCTCTTCTGGTTAGGGATAGGAGGGGAGTTGAGGGGTGTTTTTATAGTCTAATCGGGCATTGAAGCTGCGTCCCTCTCCAGCACCGCGTCTGGCGATAACAGTACGGTAATAATTATATCGATAACATTTCTCTCTGATAACTAGGCGACGTGATACAGTCCGGGTCAGTAAAGCCAACCCCAAGAGTCCGGGTGACCTAATTACCTCCGCCAAGGAGGTTATGTTTTCACCCCTGTCCGTTTGTTTGTTTGTTGGTCGGTTGGTTTGTGGACGAGATTACACAAAAACTAATGAACGGATTTCCACGAAACTTGGTAGAAGAATGGGCCTTGGCCCAGAATACACTCCATTAAATTTTGGTGCGGATCCAGGATTTTTTTTTTTTTTCATTTTCTTTAATATTGCGAGATAGGGCGTTGGCGGAGGTATGTGCTCTATTGAGTGCCATTCTAGTTTTCATTGTATTCTTGCCGCTACCAGGCGATTTGTTTTAACTTCGAAATGACCTTGTATGGAAAAGTCTTCTTAAACTTTCCCAAGAGGAATGAAATCATCTGGAGGTAGTGAGAATAAATTGAAAGTTACCGTGCTTTACCGGATTCAGTGAGTTAGTTAGATTATACTATATAATGACAAGGTTTGTCTTTCATTGCTTTAGAAACCCAACCTCACTCCATCTTTAGATGGAAAGAATGATAATGAGGAGGAGGATAGAATGTAACGTCACTGGAAGGACGATATTTCAAATTCGACTTCTTGTACCTCCTCGCGATGTTATTCAGCTTACGGAACAAGCCACTGGATTGATCTGAAAGTACCATACTGCCCAACCCCTTCATTATGATGACGTTTCTTTTTAATTCCATATAGTTAGGCTTTATCCGGCTAATTCATTTTCACTCGGACGGTTCATTGTATCCACATCCGGAGTTTTAGTGAGCGAATGGTTAGAGATAAAAGCTTGAGGGTTTAGTGTTTAGTGCATGTTTACTTGTTTGTTGTTGTATGCACTGATAATTAACCTCTAAATTACAGATAGGTGACATAGTACAGGTAATAAGAGAGACAAGACTGTAAAGTTAATTCTCTGGTTGTACTGGTGCTTTGATGTGGATGGAGGGGGAATAAGTTGATGTTCTGGGCGTAGGGGGAAAAGAGTGAGAGGAAAGGTTTTGTGGAGTTAATTAGAAAAGTCTGATTGTAAAGTCAGCTAATTTCCTATGTATGTTTGTGTGCTGATGCGGTGGGTGTAGGGAGAAAAGTGTGAGTTCAAGTTTTGTAAAGTTAGTCGGATGGACTGCATTGTAAAGTTAGCTAACTCACTGTGTTGGTGTGTTGATGCGGGTGTAGGGTGTTGAAAAAAAAAAGAGTGAAAGGAAAGGTGAGACTGTTAAGTGTTTAAATTGTATTTTACTTTGGTGGTTGTATACTTCTATGCGGTGTTGGAGAGGAGTGTTTTCAATTGGTGTCAGTGATATAACTGGGCAGTGGTGCTACTCGGTTATACAAACGTTCCTCACCTCTCTTCCTATTCCCCGAAAGAAGGATGGTGGATAGCAGGAGGAGGGGAGCTTCAGCCTGCAGTTCACCGGGTTCACATTTAGATGAGCCTGGGGACTACCGGTACTACTATTAAGCAATGCAAATCAAGTCCAACCACAGATATGCTACAATGTAAAGTTCATTCGCTGTAGACTGCAGTGTAAAGTTAATTCGTCGTAAACTGCAATATAAAGTTAATTTGCTGTTTGTATGAGCGTGTTGATGTCGAGGGAGTAAGGAGGAAAGAATAAAAGGTCAGGGTTAGGCAAGGGTAGTGTAGTGCCTGTTTTGCTTGTTGTTGATTTTTGTAGTGTGCTCTGGCAGTTAGGCTACGTCTGACCAAAGATGCAAATAGGCTAGTTGATTTACTTTGTGTGTGTGTGTGTGTGTGTGTGTGTGTGTGTGTGTGTGTGTGTGTTGATTTTAGGGGTAGTGTGTTGATGTGGGAGGAGGAAGATAGCGAGAGTCAGGGTTAAGATAGTTTAGTCCCTGTTTCCTATGTTGGTTTAAGACTGTTCTGGCAGTTACCTCTAGATACTGTAACTGTAATTGGGCTACATTGGTTGCAGTGGATTCTATGATTGTTGATACTATACTCTGTTCACTTTACCATGGCCTAAAATTGCCAACCCCCCCCCTCCTTAATAATGAGTGGAAGAGAGAGAGAGAGAGAGAGAGAGAGAGATTGGGCTAGTTTAGTCATTATTCCAGTGGTGTTGGTTTTAGTCTGGTCAAGCAATTATATGTAAATTACCGTAACCAGAGATACAGCTATTTAATGCAGTGTTTGCGTTAGTGTTTTGAGCATTTTGAGTGGGGCAATAAAAGGAGTGAGAGAGAGACAGAGACCTACTGTAAAATGGCATGGACCTAGGCCTAGTTGGCTTCGCAGTAACACTTCCTTAGCGATTCATTTTGCATTGGTTGTAGCATCGTAAGTGTCGCCTTTCTGTTCTGGCAATTGCTTGTAACCGGAGACACAGAATTATACCTTAGTTTTATTCACTGTTTTTATTTGTCGGTCAATATTGTAGACAGACTGTGACAGGTGTGAAGGCTGGTGTAGTTAAACGCCTCTCATTGGGTGGTTTGGGTCTGCTTTGGGAGTTCCAGCTAATCAAAGATGCAGATTAATGTTAATTCGCTATTTGTATTCTTGTGTTGCATGTTGTGGCTGCAGCGTGAAAAGACAAAGAAATGGCTACAGTGCCGTGATTTTAGTATCCAGCCTTTCTTTCTTTTTATATCCTCTCTGGCAGGATGTACCGTTTCTTAAGTTGGTTTATTCCTTGTCCAGTATTAAAATCTGTACCTTAAGTTGGCTTGGATTTCTTTTTCTTTACCCTTTGACAACTTATTTCGCATACGGCAGTTCAGCAGTAGAATATTAGGCTACAATGCTATGGCTTTGCATCTTTTTGTTTATCACGTATTTACTAGCAGCATCTTATTCTAGTGTTAATCTCTTGTTACAGCTCACTGTTAAAGATGGAGAGATGGTAATTTTAGGCCAGGTTAGAGTGAGAAGGGTATACCGTATAGTGTTGAAGTTGGAGAGGGAGTGAGAATGCCGTAATTTAAAGTTAGGCTTGGAATTAGTTTGGTATTTGTTTGTCATTGGTTGTAACGTACTCAGCTCCAATTAGAGTTAAGCAGATACAGATTAAAAGTTGATTCACTCCTTGTACAGCATTAGTGTTTGGAAGGCGAGGGAGGGAGACAGCAGAACCTTGAAGTGCAGGTGAAAAAAAGGGGTTGTTAATTTTTCCCTTTCTTGTTGGATATAGCATTTATTTATTTATTCATCCATTCATTTATTTATTTATGTTCTTATACATTGCTGTTAACCGGAAATATAAATTAAAGTTGATTTGTTCTTTGTACGGTACAGTGTTGGTAGGCCCTATTTTGAAGTTGTGAGGGGAGTGAGAAAACAATGATTAAACGTTAGGGCGAGGATCAGTTTAGTCTGTTTCTCAAGTTGGATTTAGTTGGCTGTAGCAAATACATCTAACCAGGAGTAGTTTTTATAGTTTGTTAAGTTGGTTCTCCCCTTATGTTGTTCTACCCAGTATTTTACTTTGTCTATTTTTACTGGCCCAAATATTGTCATCTCTCCATGAATGCTGAACATTAGCATGATATCAACACTAGAATATTGTGCTGGCGATAAAGAGGTGCCGTGAAAAAGATACAGAGCCTCAGTATTGTTATATCCTGCCGTTGAGCGACGGGAAATAAACTGCCAAAGGACGCGAATCACCGCCAAGTTGCGGTGACATGGTTATAATAGAGTAGCCTATATACCGTATATTGAAGTTGAAAGAGGAAGTGATTAAAAGTAGTTATTTTTAGTTTGATATTTGATTACTTTGTTAATTTTAGTCTACTCTGGCAGTTATGTTTAAACAGGGATAGCGTCTATTGTCAGTTTCATTGGCGCTTTGAAAACTGTTACAGCGCTTGTTCTCATTCAACAAAGATCCATAACCCCGATCCGTAAAATCACCTACCAGTACCGTTTGTTTATATATATATATATATATATATATATATATATATATATATATATATATATATATATATATATATATATATATATATACGGTACACATATAACCTGATTGATGGTAGTGTACTCAGATGGAGGGTAAATTTGTCTAGTAATCAAAGAGACTCATTCTTGCCTCATAGCAAGGGCTCATGGGATTTCACGCAACTACTTATTATTAGTGTTGTGAACGTGGCCTAGTTCCGTCAGATGAAAACAAGCCGACTATAGTGTGGAATTAAGACACACCTGCAATTAAAAGGTACGGTGACGACCGAACGCTTTTAACTAACTTGACCTAAAACTGCCATCTCACCACTTTGAATGCTGAGTTCTAACAATAGATTAGCTAACACTAAAATACGATGGTAGTCAAGTGGTGCTGTGGAAAGGGTGTAGAGCTTTATGTGTGTGTGTGTGTGTGTGTGTGTGTGTGTGTGTGTGTTTACTACTGACCAATATGAAATAAGCCGCAAAAAGATGAAAATCTGGGCCAGGTTAGAGTAGAAACACTATACGCAGTTTTTTCTCTTGTTCGCGTTGTTCTTAAATGTAGTCGAGTCTGACTTCGCGGTAGAGGAAAGATACAGATTTAAAATTGCTCACTTTGTACAATATGAACGTATTGAAGCTGAGGGAGGCGTGAGAAAAACAACACTCAGAAGTTTAAGTACAAGAAAGACTTATTGCCGTTTCCTTTGCTGTTTGTCTAGCTATATTCTGCAGTGTTACATATATCAACCAGAAATTGCTGTACTGTAAATTCACTGCATATCTGTATTTTTCCGTATCGTTGTAGTGGTTGTGGGAGGTATTTGTATTTGAATTTGTGTTACGGTAATTAGCTGTGGAATGAGGGAAGAGTAATTTTATGGATGCTTGTTGTTATTCCAGTCGCTAAAAAGCTCTCCTGTTCTGAATAAAATTGTCTGGCTGTGGTGTGTGAGAGAGAGAGAGAGAGAGAGAGAGATTGTAGTAACGTGTATAAACTAAAGGAGGGTGAGAGATGCTTTTCCTCACTAAGATATGAACACACACGAGAGAGAGAGAGAGAGAGAGTTTCCTCCCTGTTGTGAGCAAGTGTTCATGGCCTTCACTGTCTCCTCCCGTGCCCTCCCTCTCCACTCCCTTCAACCCTCCCCATCCGGTCTCCCCCCCCCCCGTCTCGTTGTCTCATTACCGCTCCCTCACTATTCACTCTCTCTCTCTCTCTCTCTCTCTCTCTCTCTCTCTCTCTCTCATTGATTCTTTACCTCCTTCCTTATTTCCATGTACGGTATCTTTCTTCTTTCCTGTTTGTCTGTCTGTATGCCACACCATCACCTTTTCATCCTTTTCCTTCTCTCCTTTCCTTCTTTACTTCCTTCTTCTCTGCTCTTTCCCCTTCCCCCGTCCATCTTTCTTCCACTGTATGCTCATTCCATCTATCTCATCCATCTCTCTGCTTTCTGTCTATTTTTCCAGTCTATCCTTCATTTCTTTTTTGAGGGGGGTTAAGTGCTTGGTCCTATCCTTAGTGAAAGATGGTCACTGTTGAATAGTGTATAACTTCGGAATGTGTGTGTGTGTGTGTGTGTGTGTGTGTGTGTGTGTGTGTCAGTCAAGGACCCTGATTCACGAACAAGCTTACCCTAAGTTCCCAGTCGTAACTATGTCTTGTATTTTGTAGGAAGGACAAGGAAGAGAGAGTGCTGGGTCTTCACAAGGATAGATATCGTGCTTCCTAGAAAAAAAGAAAAAAAAAACGGAAAGCATCTCATAAGGGAGTCATTTGTGTGTGTGTGTGTGTGTGTGTGTGGCCCATATCTCAAGAAATGTAGGTACAACACGACATTGCTTTTTCACCCTTTATAATCAACGATTTTTTTTTTTTATATTTAGTGGTAGATGGGGGCGCTCACCATCCACTCACTCAATGTAGTGCTGCTCACGGGTGTCTGCCTCGTCCTCTCCTCCATCCTTTTTTCCTTCCATCTTCTATCTTTCTTTCCTTCATTCTTTCCTCTTCCTTCTGCCTACGGGTGACTTTACACTCCCTCTTCTGTCTTTCATTCCTTCATTGCCTGTGGGTGACTCTACACTGAGTGACAAACCAAATGGTTTCCTGTACACCAGGAAACCATTTACCACGCTGGGTGGTAACCATATAACCAAATTTTGGCGCCTGGTGATTTAGTGAGTAAATATTGTGCTCCAGTCGGATTGAGCCGGTGAAGGTTTATATCCAAGGGATGGTTGGGGTTTATTGCTTACGTAATGCCACTCAGGGATGAGTGAGGTTGGTCACTGTCATCTTAAATGTCGGGACCGGCTGCCTGGCCCCGGGCTCCTGCGCTCCTCGTGGGGCAACGTGGAATTGGATGATGGATGGATAGTTTATTCTTGTTTCCTCCGGGGGATTTTATTTTGTTTTAGTGGTGTGTGGAACTAGAAGGGTTAAATGACGATCAATAATACTTTCAGTTTTTTTTTTTTTCCCCTAAGGTGACTGAAATCGTGTAGAGGAAATCGGAATAAAAATTAAGTCATTGTTGTGAAGTGGTTTACCCCTTTGCTACAGTGACCCCCCCCTTTTTTTTTTTTTTTTCATTCATGCTACCAACAGACTAGCTAAATTGGATAGTTTAGATACAGCCTTCGTTAGCCCCATCACTACAAAAAATCTGACGTAGTAAATAGTCTTCTGGTGACATTAAAATAAGAAGTCGAGGAATTGAAGGGGCTAACTTCTCTCGTTCGAAAAGTTTCTCCTGAGCCAAATAAAATCGTTTGGTGATGGCGAGACTAAAGGAAGTATATAATGTCACCGGATTCAAGAGGTTAACATGAGCTTTATCGATACTAGCGTGGTTGCCATGGAATCCTTAGTGAGCTCCATACCTCCCCAGTGAAGTTTCCTACGTATGGGGGATTTCTTTTATTTTTATTACTGTTATTATTATTATTATTATTATTATTATTATTACCCGTTATTATGTATTTTTTTTTATTATTATTTAGGTTAAAGTGAATCAGATGCTGAAGCGTTGTCAGGACCCATAGCATAGATATCGGTGTACTCTTTGTAAACGATCTTGAGAAAAAGAATAAATTTGTTGCCCCCTGTTCTCGCGTTTTCCTTTCTACGCCTCAGTTTTACCCCCCCCGTGTCCTTCTTTTACTTTCTCAGGTCGCTCCCTCCTTCGCTCCCTGTCACCTTTGCTTCCCTTCCCGCCTTCCTTTATTTGTCTCCCGCATTCCCACTTGTTTTGTTCGTCTCGTCCATTCCCACCTCTGCCTCTCCCATCCTCAGTCATTTCGTTGCCTCCCTCTTCATCTCTCGCCCTCCTGATTATTTTCCTTACCCTGCCCCTTGCTGTCTTTTTTATTCTTCCATATTTCTTCGCCTACCTTCCTCATTTTATTTTTCCACCCTTTCCCGTCTCATTTTTCCCCTTTTGTCCCTGCCTATCATTTTCCTCCCCAGTTCCTTCCTCTGTCTCTGTCCCATCATCTTCACTTGGTATCTCCTTCCCGCCCTGTCCATCTCTATCCCTTTCTTTGTCCATCGTCTTTACCTTCTTGTCAGTCTCCCTTCCTCTGACCACCTCCTATCATATTATAGTCATCCCATTCCCTTCCTGTCCGTCACTTCTTTCCCTCCCTGTCATTTTCCCTCCATATCTGTCTCCCCGTTCGCTCTCTCCCTACCATTCAGGCTGTCTTTCTTTATCCTTCCCTAGCCATCTCCTCTCTCCCTCCCTATTCTCTGTTCCTCCCCATCCATCTCATTCCCTCACTATCATTTATCCCCTCCTGTCTCTCCTCTCTTCCTCCCTGTTATTTATCCTTCCCTGTTCATCTGTTCTCTCCCACCCTATTATAATCCCTCCCTGTCCCTATCCCCTCTCCCTCACTATTATTTATCCCTTCCTGTCTCTCCTCTCCCTCCTTATCATTTGTCGTTCCCCATCCATGCCCTCTCTCCCTCGCAATCTTATGTATTTTTCCAGTCCATGTCCCGTCTCCCTTCCTATCTGTTATCCCTCCCTCTCCATTTCGTCTCTCCCTTCCTGTCTGTTATCCCTTCCTATCCATCCTTCATCCTTGTTCCCTCCCTTTCCATCCCTATCTACCTCCTTCCTCTTCTATCCACGTCAGCCCTTGCCAGTCTATGTCCTCTCTTCCTTCCTCTCCTTCTTCACCTCTCTCCCTTCCTATCCATCTCCTTCCCATTCCCCGTCCTCTGCCTAGCCTCGCCCATCCCCCGTGTCGGTGGTGGTGTGATGGATGGTGTGGGGTGAGGGACTAGGTGTTATTAGGGCAAGATTTATCCACCACTACGGGTTATTCACATGACCACCAAGGCGTACATTTATAAAGATTCCTAAGCTGAACGATACGAAATTATTGATGGTCTAGAGATTTATTTTACAGACTTGGCACCGTTGCGGATATTTTTCTTGGCCTTTTATTGGTATCCTGGCAGTGTGAGAATTTTTACTTTATTTAAGTTTCTTACACACACACACACATACACACATTCCCCCAAACGCGCCTCTGCTCTCTCTCTCTCTCTCTCTCTCTCACACACACACACACACACACACACACACACACACACACACACACACACACACACGAACCGGTTTGCACTAGCCCAGCCATACTTGCCTAGATCTTTACCGGGACGAGGGGGGGTGGGGGGAGGGCAGATTGAGTGCGCTGGCAGTGGTGGCGGACGCACGGCATGTGACTCAAGGTTTTTTTTATTATTATTATTGTTATTATTATTATTATTGTTATTTATTTTCCTTTTTCTGCTAATTACTCTGGCAATAACTGATTTTTTCCGTGCTTCAGAAAAATTATTATCATTATTATTATTATTGTTGTTGTTATTATTATTATTATTATTATTATTATTATTATTATTATTATCGTTATCATCATTATCATCATCATCGTTTTATTGTTATTACTGTTATTATTATTATTATTATTATTATTTTTATTTTATTGTTACTGTTATTATTATTTTATTTCTGTATCATCGTCATCATCATGTTGGTCGTCACCATCGTCGTACTTCTTATAGGCCTAATTGCCAGTCTAGCCCATCATCATCATCATCATCATCATCATCATCATCAGTCTAGCCCATCATCATCATCATCATCATCATCATCATCATCATCATTGTTCAATCATCAGTCAAGCTCCATCACCATCATCATCATCTTCGTCATCATTTTTCAGTCAACAGTCTAGCCCATCATTTAATCATCATTCCAGGACCCGTATTTTTGTCGGTTAAGGAGGCTT
>NC_137064.1:8011559-8019059 GCF_032717465.1 Coenobita brevimanus
AGAGTTCTTCAAGTGCGACTCGTGTAAGTGTATTTTAGAGTGAGTGGTATAAGTGTGTTCTGGAGTGAATGGTATAAGTGTGCTTTTAGAGTGAATGATAGAGTGTGCTTTTGGAGTGTCTGGTATTACTGTTTTGGGGTTAGTGATATGTGTGTGTTTTGGAGTTAATGATTGTCTGTGGGAAATGTGGTTTTGGAGTTACTGGTACGTGTCTTTTTGGAGTGAATGATATGAGTGTGCTTTTTGGAGTGAGATATGTGTGTGTGCTTTTGAGGTGTGTGATGTAATTTTATCTTGGAGTGACTGATATACTGTAGCCTATGTGTGTTTTGAAGTGTCACAAGTGCGCTTTTGGAGTGAGAGATAAGGTGTAGGTTCACTGTCATTTAGAGCTACATAATAAGTGTGGTTTTGGATAGTAATGTGAAGGGTTTACTGTCATTTAGAACTAGCCTAGATAACAAGTGTGCTTTTGATGTGATGTTACCTCGTCACTGTCATTTAAAGCTACACAACAGGTGTGCTTTGGGATTGAGTTAAAGGTTCATAATTGTGCTTTTAGAGGGAGTGATATTATTTCTTACCTTATGTCTTCAGTGTCATTTAGTCAGGTGTGGTTTTGGAGTGAGTGATATTAGCGGTGGCAAATCCGACCGTCATAAAGGTGTAATAACAGAGTGTAGGGATACAGGGTATAATTTAGTGTGTGGTCGGTGTCACTACCGGTACTGTACTTATAAACACTCCTAAGCTTATGTTTGAGATCAGATTTTTGGTGTACTGTGTAAGTTTGTCTTATTCCAACACTTGCCATGCACTTTACACCAAACTGGAGTTATTATTAAAGTGAAAAAAGGTAAAGAAGAAGATGAAAAAGAAGAAGGACCAGTGACAATATTAATGCAGGTACCATACGTCACCTTCAAATAAGAGTCGCAATAAAAGTGAAAGAATTCGAAAAACAACACGCTCCGTGATTAGCTATACTGATAGTTATTTGTTTGTAGAAAATTTGGTACACTTCACACCGAAACTAGACCAAATATTAAAATGAATAACATCAAAAGAAGAAATGTGATAATAATTAGCTGTAATGGGAACTTGTTTAGGGTAAAAATTGGTGCAGTTTGGAAGCGAGAGTCTGTATTAAGTGAAAAATAAAGCCGTCTGTGATAATATTGAACTGTTATGGAAATTTCTTATTTGTAAAAATTCGTACACTTACCACGAAAATTGGAGTCAGTGGTAAAGTAAATAAAAAAAATGCAAGAAAAGAAAGAAGAAAGAAAAAGAAAAGGGAAGCGGTCTGTGTGATAGTAAAATGATTTGAAGACGTGCAAAGTGAGAGAGGTCTGTGTGATAGTACACTGATTTGAAGACGTGTAAAGAGAGAGAGAGAAAGAATATTTAAAAAATTAGGAGCCATGGTCCTGAGGTGAGGGAACGGGAGTATCGAATCTGGCGGCGGCGGGAGATAGATTTCCGGTGTCATAAGAGTCACCTGTGTCATCTCACTATTCAGTAACACTTACTGCACCTGCACACTTTATATATATATATATATACACCGGTACACACACACACACACACACACGGTCGTGTGTTTGTGTGCGATTAGTACGCATATGACAAGCAGTAAAAAGGATAATGGACCCAGTAATCTATATATACCCCGGCCAGACCACATTTCCGTGTCAGCACAGAGAGAGAGAGAGAGAGAGAGAGAGAGAGAGAGAGAGAGAGAGAGAGAGATCGTGAGTCATGATTATCTGTGGGTATACTTATCACTGTGTGTGTGTGTGTGTGTGTGTGTGTGTGTGTGTGTGTGTGTGTGTGTGTGTGTGTGTGCGCTCGAGAGAAAGAGAGAGAGAGAGAGGCTGATATTCCAGTTAGCTTATCAACACAATGAATCACAAGCACAGAGGGTTACAAAAAGTGTGTGTAGTAGGGGAGGGAAGGTGTGGCAATATGGCAGTATGTGTGACAGTATGAAGTTTGGTAATGTGCAGATGTTTGTAAGTGTGATATGAAGTGTGGTAGTGTGTAAAGTATGTTAAAGTAGCCTATTTTCTGGTAGAGTCTGGTATGTCAGTTTGTTGTGTTGTGTGATACAGTAATGTTTCTGCGGTGTGAGTGTGTGTGGCGTGGAGGTATGTGATGTGACAGTGTGTAGTGTGTGGTTTGGTAGTGTGTGATGGGGCAGTGTTTGATGTGGTAGGTTGTGATACGACTGTGGTGCGTTAGTGGTGATAAAATAATATATGATATGGTACCATGTGATGTGGTATTGTGTAGTGTGGTGATATACTGTACTGTATGTGTTGTGGCAGTGTGTGCTTGATGTGGCAGTGTTAAGCGTAGTAATGTGTCATACCGATATGTGTACTGTGAAATCGAGGTATGACAGTACGTGGTATGATGATGTGATATGCGACAGTGTAAGTGTCGCAGAGTATGTGTGAAGAGTCGCAGTGTACGGTGTAGTAGTAGCAGGCAAAGTACCCAATTTTTTTTACGGTGCCGTGACTTCTAACGCCCCGTATGCACTGTGTATGTGACTGTGTAAACGTATCTGTTTAGAGTGTATATGTATATATGTCTCCCTGTATACCGTATGTATGAATATATCATATATGTGCATGTAGCATATGTATATGTAAGCACGTCTGTACACATACCCTTATCTTTATACATGCGTACCTATCCCGTACATACAATATGTCTATGGCTACATGAGCATGAATATATACATATATGCATAGATATATACGTATATGTGTGTGTTTATATGTGCCTCTCTCTGCATACGTAGCTTATGTCCATATATGTGTGTCAATGTATCACTTTGCTCACCCCAAAACTTGTAATGATAATTACTGCAACAACTATGTACCGTGTGTGGCATTGTATGTCATTGTTCATTATTGTGCTTGTGATGCTTACCGGTATTAGGCTACCTGTATACCTTTTATGCTGTAAGGTATCAGTGGAAGTTTTTGCTCCCCCATGCACCCATCCCTGTTTGGCCTTCAGCGACAGTGTTCCCCTGAGTGTTGGGGCGTGTACTTAATGGTAAATAAAGACCCTTAAAAAAAAAAAAAAAAAAAGTGCTGTGCGGTTAGGGACATTAATTCGCTAGCTTCTCCACCACTTCTGCTTCTCACTGGCATCTGCTGGTAAACGTTTCGAAGCTGAGAAAGACATGAAACGTTTGTGTCTCCTTAGATGTTATTGATAGGATACGCTAAGACCAGCTCGGATACCGGTATGCCGTTGGACCGTATTTTGAGGGACATTATAAGCTTCCTTGCATCTTTTTCTTAGCGATTTATTTTGATTACTATACCAGAACAGGGTATTGTATGGTATTTATGAGTTTTTTTTATCGACATAGATTGCTTCAGGTACATGAGGATGACTCGTTAAATGCAGAGTAAATCGCCTAGGAAGAGGTGTTACGGTACGAAATATCCAAAGCAACCGAAAATACGACCTTAAAGTTGAAGTAGACGTAGCGGAATATTAGAAGTTATAATCTTAGAAGTTATAATCGTAGAAGATGTACCGTAGTATTAGAAGCTATAATCGTAAAAGTGATAATAGTTGAAGTTATGTTGGTGGCGGTACCTGGTATCTACAGTATGAGGCTGGCTACTTCTCAGTCCGCTGCTCTAAGTGCCACTCACTGTGTTTAGGTACCGAATCTTTGTTGAATATTTACGCCATTGAATATTATTATTATATCCAATGAGCAGTTGTTACGTTGCCCTGTGTTTACATTATCGTATTATAGTTGTTGTTGTAATTATTATTATTATTATTATTAGTATGGAAGTTAAGAAGTCACTGCATGATAGTATTGTGATCCCTACCCTGACGTATGGAAGCGAGGCATGGACCTTGCAAGAGGGGAACAAGTCAAGAGTGAGAGCAGTGGAAATGAGCTACTTGAGAGGAGCATGTGGAGTGACGTGGAGGGACAGGTTGACGAATGAAGAAGTGAAGGAACGCTGTGGGGTGGATGTGGATGTGGTTGAGAAGATTAGGAGAAATACACTGAGGTGGTTTGGACATGTGAAGAGAATGGAGAATGAAAGACTGACTAAGAGGGTGTATGTAGGTGAGGTGGAGGGAGGGAGAGGGAGAGGTAGACCGAGGATGAGGTGGAGGGATGGAGTTGAGAGGTATATGAGGGAGGGGGGGGTGAGTTGGGGGGAGGGTAGTCAAATGGTGGGTGACAGAGCGACTTGGAGGCGTTTTGTCTGCGGCCACCCTTTGCGGGATTAGGGCGTCGGGCTATAGATAGATAGATAGATAGATTATTATTATCAAATTATTATTGCTGTTCGTGGTGGTGGTTGTGGTGCTGGGTGCGGTGTTGGTTATTATTATTATTATTATTATTATTATTATTATTACTATTATTATTATTATAAATTGCTGCTGTCGTTTGTATTATAACGCTGAAATTTGCATGGTATTGGAGTCCTGTTTATGATCACATTTTAAAGCCCACTGTACTGTACATTGGTTGTGTACATATATTAGTGTATGTTGTATCCACATTTATAAACGTTTGTCTATATCAAGTTTCGTTTACGTTTGTCCCACTCCTTCCTGCTCCCCCAAGTTTATCATGCCTGCCCCTGAGATAAGATAAGGTTGGGGGTAGGGGGTTTATCAGTGTTATCAGGACCCACCCTACATCCCTTACTCTCTCTCTCTCTCTCTCTCTCTCTCTCTCTCATTGGCCAGGTCTCTTCAGCCACCTTGACCACGTTTACAAAACCGTTAGAGAACAGCTGTAACCCTTGTTATTTTTATGAGGCGCGTATACCGTTGGTGTATGCATTATAGACACTGCCGGTATGTATATCGTATGTGGCCCAGAGCCAAAATAAAGTTACCAATATATGACGTGTGTGTGTGTGTGTGTGTGTGTGTGTGTTTATTATAGCTATATATATATTATACAGGATTTTTATACAAACGCTAATTGCACATAGCTTATTTCAAAGCTAGTATCTGCACCAGTACCAGAAGTTTTAGCTACCGGTACATATTTATATGGTACCTGGTAGATTTATTATTATTAGTGTATTCCCCTAGTATTAGTAGTGCGGTAGCAATGTTGTACTTCAGAATCGTCCACTTACTAGACAAATTTCTTGTGAAGAGATGAAGGTAGCTACGTGTAAATAGCCTATACGGTTACTCAGAGTGTTAGAAGTTGGAAATTATATATATATATATATATATATATATATATATATATATATATATATATATATATATATATATATATATATATACTGGAGAGAGAGAGAGAGAGAGAGAGAGAGAGAGAGTGCTGCCTCTACGCTCGAGAAATCTTGGTCTTCAGTATAAAAAAAATTCTTTGATTTTTTTCCAATAAGGTAACCTGCCGTATTGATGTCTGCAGTATGTTTTGGTATGGAAGCATTTCAATATCACGGCGATTTATTCACATAATATTGTGGCTTAAATTGTATTTCCTTGATTGAATATAGTGATGCTTTACCATTTCTTACATGTTTTTATATGAAGTTCGTGTTTAACTTATGTTTTACTTGTTATGTTACATTTGTTATGGCACTCGCCTAAGATTTTTATTCGGACGATTTTTTTGTAGCTGACGAAAGTTCACTGTACCCAAAGTGACACTAGCAGTAAAGTGGCTGGTTGTAGACAATTTTATCATATTCTCATATTCATTTCCAGTGAGTGATGTGTTGAGATAAGGTTATGGCTGCGTCCCAGAGTGCTGCGTCACTGACCCTCGCTGGTGTTGTCACTTTACCACTCTCTCTCTCTCTCTCTCTCTCTCTCTCTCTCTCTCTCTCTCTCTCTCTCTCTCTCTCTCTCTAATTATACACATGAATAGAAAGATACAGGTATGTGTATCGGCATATATGTTTATCGTCTACGGTAAATATCCAAAGTTTAGGTCTTGAGATTCCGATAGCTGCAGGAGAGGAGGGAGGAAAACAGGGTACCAGCATAAACAGATAAAAAAGAATGAAGGAGCAGAAAGGCAATACTGGTAGGATGAGAGAGAGAGAGAGAGAGAGAGAGAGAGAGAGAGAGAGAGAGGAATCAAGGAAGAAACAGGAGAGAAAAGAGGGAGAGGGATGAGTGAGGGTGGGCTTGGTAGAGACGTTAAAGAAAAAGAAAATGGGAAGAGCACAGGAGTGTGTGACAGGGAGGGAAAGGGAAGGAGGAGAAAAGGAAGTAGGAAGGAAGACAGGGTGACAGGGAGGAAAAGGGGAAAGAGAAGAGAAGGGAGGAGGAAAGAGGGGAGGGCGGGCAGCAAGGAAGGAGGTGTAGGGATGAAACAGGAAGAGGGAGGGTTAGGAACACAATGAGAACGGAGGTGGGAATAAAAACCTACACGGTGGGAAAAAACAGGTGTGTGTGTGTGTGTGTGTGTGTGTAGCGGGGGGAGTCGTGGAAATGGGCAGTGTAATGTCTTCCACCCTCACCTTTAACGTGTTTCACTGCGTTGGCGTATTACTTTCCCAATTGCACTAGGACTGGGACAAGGTGCACACTTTTTCCAGGGGACGGAGGGAATAAGATAGAGGTTTAGAGAGAAAGCGTTGCCTAGTGACTGGACTCGTCCCTTGATAGAAAACGATTTGGGGGCTAACTATGCTAAGGTTACGGACATCTTTTTAAGGTTATAATGCGTATCTGGGAGCTTATAGGCGGCTTTATAGTTTTGTTGTCTTTGTTTTTATTTCATTCTTGCCATCACCGGACGAATTTTGCTTTCTTTTTGTACATTTCTTTTTCATTTTTTCATTTTTTTTGTTTTACAGATATGGATAACGTTTTTTAACTTAAAGGTTTAGATTTAGCGTTCATAAACCCTTTCAGTACCAGTGGCATCTTCCGGGGCAAGTATAGCCGTCTCGTACCAGCAAGAATAAAAATAAAGCGACTTCCTCGGGCTAAAGGGTTGAGTTGCGTAGTGAATGATGATCACTGAGTCATCATTCATTGGTATTTATATGCTATCAAGGGCGAGGGTGCTGCTCTCTCTCTCTCTCTCTCTCTCTCTCTCTCTCTCTCAGCTGTCCACCCAGACACACACACACACACACACACACACACACACACACACACACACACACACACACACACACACACACATCTAACACACCGCTCGCTGGTGCAGTGGTAACGTTCTCGCTTGCCAACTGGTGGACGGGAGTTCGCGCCTCGCTCAGGTTGCGAAAAGTTTCACTGACGAAGTGGGTGGTTACTGTCCCCCTTGAGCAAGGGGACGGGTGTGTGCGTGTGTGAAGGTCACAGCCTTGCCCTTAGATCGGACTATATGAGCTCTCAGCTCTCTTCCGGGAGGGTAAAAGCTGACGATCACGACCATCAAGTGATCCTGACCGACCCGGTGAATTACACACACACACATGCATGCATAGGGTACATGCATACATACATACATTCGTGTCACAGAGA
>NC_137064.1:8021559-8024059 GCF_032717465.1 Coenobita brevimanus
AGTGAGATTACAGAATGGTAAAAAGTGAGGGACAGGTGAAGTTGAGGAAGTAGATGAAGGAAGAGAGTTAGTATTAAGAGAAGAAGAAAAGGGTGGGAAAGAAAACAGGATGGGAGATGTGAGGAAAAGGGAGAAAGGAAGAAGTTTGGAAGAAGGCGGGGAGAGTGAAGGGAGGGAGGGAGGGGGTGAGAAAGAGAGAAGAGGAAGAAGGAGAGAAATTAGGATGGTAAAGAGAGGTAGGGGAAGAGGAAGGAGTGTGGGGATGAGAAGGGGGGAAAGGATGGAGGGGATGGGATAGGTTATGGTATGAATAAACTGGACTGCAGGTGGTGTGGTGTGGTGGAGAGGGAGGCAGGATGTACCGTAACAGTGGGATGGTTAGGGGAGAAAGTGTGTGTGTGTGTGTGTGTGTGTGTGTGTGTGTGTGTGTGGAGGGACAGAAGGGAGATATGATAGGGTATTAGCTGGTGTGGTATGGTATGGTAGTGTGGTTTGTGGTATGAAATAGTATGGTATGGCAGTTTAGTGTGGTGAGGTTGTGAAAGTGCCATGTGGTGTGGTATAATATAGTGTGGTGTAGTATGGTGAGGTGGTATAGTGTGGTGTAGTATGGTGAGGTGGTATAGTGTGGTGTAGTATGGTGAGGTGGTATAGTGTGGTGTGGTATGGTGGGCAAAGCAGGATGTAACAATAGGTCGTGCAGTCTGGCCACTTGACCTTGGCGGAACGGTGGTTGAGTGTGGTCATTGAGGTGGGGGGGGGGAGGTGAAGGACATTAGGGGTGGTGATTGTGGTTGTTGTGGTAGGTGTGTGTAGTGGTGATGGTGATTGGTGGTTGTTGCTGTGGTAGGTGACTAGTGGTGATGGTGGTTGTTGGTTGTTGCTGTGGTAGGTGAGTGTAGTGGCGATAGTGTTGGTTGGTTGTTGTTGTGGTAGGTGGGTGTAGTGGTGGTTGGTGGTTGTTGTTGTGGTAGGTTAGTGTAGTGGTGGTTCGTTGTTGTTTTTGTAGGTGAGTGTAGTGGTGGTTGGTGGTTGTCGTTGTGGTAGGTGGGTTGTGGTGGTGATGTTTAGTGGTTGTAGTTGTTGTGGTAGGTGAGTATTGTGGTTGTTGTGGTGGTAGGGGATGTTGTAGGTGAGGAACTGTATTGGTGGTGGTTGGTGATTGTAGTTGTGATGGTGGTTGTGATACGGGAGGTGATTGTGTAGTTGTGGTTGATATCTGGTAGGTACTTGATTGTAGTAGTTGTGGTAGAAGAAGTGGTGGTAGTTGTCGAAATGTTTGTTGTGGTTGTTGAGTAGTTGTGGTGATTTTGGTCGTGGTCGGAAATGTTTTGATGCCGGTAATTGTGGTAGTGGTTGGTGTGGTTGTGGTGGTGGTAGTGGCTGTGGTAATTTTTGTTGTGTTGGTAACGGTAGCTGTTGTGATTGATGTGATGTGCTGGTGGTAGTGGGTATGGTGATGGTGGTGATAGTGACTGTGGTAGTTGATGTGGTGGTTGTGATGTCGTTAAGGTTGTGGTTGTGGTTTAGTTATGATGGTAATGTTTTGTGTGGTTGTTAGGGTGGTAGATATCAGGTGGAGTTTTTGGTAGAGGTAACTGTGGTGGTAGCTGGTGTGGTTGTTGTGGTGGTAGTTGGTGTAGTTGTGTGGTAGAGAAGGCCATATGGTTTTGGTAACGTGGAGGTGGTGTGGTGTGGTGTGGTGAAGTGATTGTGGTGATTGTGCTGGTTGAAACTGTAACTTTGTTGATTGAACTTGATGAGGGTGATGGTAGTAGTTGTTGTTGTGGTGTTGGTAGTGGTTGTAGCGATGGTGGTAGTTGGTGTGGGGATGGTGGTGATTGTTGTATCGGTGTTGGTAGTAGTTGTGGCGATGGTGGTAGTTGATAGTGGTTGTGGAGATGGTAATGACGTTTGGTGGTGGTAGTGGTGATGTATTGATTTGGAATGATGGTGTATTAGTGAGTGTAGTGGTGATGGTGGTAGTGGTGGTGTGTAGTGACAGGTTGGTGGTAGCTGTGGTGGTGTGGTAGGTGCTGAGATGGTGGTAACTGAGGTGTGATCTTAGGTTGAAGCAGATTTTGTAATGATGCTGGTAGTTGTGATTGGTGTTGTGGTGATGGTGGTAGTGATGGTGTAAGGTGCAGAGGATTTTTTGGTGGTGGTGGTGGTAGTTGTGGTGATTGGGGTTGAGGAGATGGTTGTGGAAAATGAGATAGATAGTTGTGGTGGTTGTAGGGTATTATTTATCGTACAACATTTTGAGAAATTTATTAAAGAAAGATTATTGGTGATGGTGGTGGTGGTTGTGTAGTGATGAGGTGGTGGTGGTAGTAGAGGCAGTGATGGAGTTATGATGGTGGTGGTGGTAGTCGTGGTGATGGTGGTGGTGTTCACTGTGGTGAATGTGGTAGTTGTGGCGATGGTAGGTGTGTTGATGGTGGCAGTGTAAGGCTGGGCAGAAATAGGCTAAATATTTTCAAATTAAAAGATAAAATGA
>NC_137064.1:8026559-8031559 GCF_032717465.1 Coenobita brevimanus
CGGTCCCACTCGCCCTGGAGCTTTCCGAACACCTCTTCCTTGCCGATTTATTTGTTTATGACACCCCTCGTATGTTACTGACGCAAACTATATCGATATTACACTCCTATAAATAACACACTAGAGAATATTGATGCAAAATATACCACTAAGAAATAAAAAAATACCCCACCAAGTCTAACAGAAAACAAAGCAAGAAAAATCGCGAAGTTAATGGCAGATCTGGTGCTCTTTAATTCCTCCTCAACCACAACTGAAGACAGGAAAATAGCCATAAAAGAACTGTGGAAAAGAGAACAACAATAAAAACAATAAGAACACAGGCAGTATAACACACGGAAAGGGAGCCGCAACATACGCTCATCCCGAAACAGCTATTGGAGAGGACGGTTCATGGAGCTCGGCATTTTTTGTTTGTTTTTTATAAGTAACGGACCCTTCCATCGTCGGTATCGCACGTCAAACAGTATGTAAATGAATAAATAAATAAATAAACAATAAAATGTTGACGAGCCATTAAAACTAAAAACCATTTGTATTTATTCTTTAAGCTGATGCGATAAAAAAGATACAAATAACCTTTTGAACCAGCCGACGTCTTGTGTTGACTTATACTTGGGACCTCCTCCAGACATTATTAATTTGGGGTAAACATCGCAGTGAAGGATAGAAACATCACTGAACTCTTGGAAAGCTTAATGAAAGTCTGGTGATATCTGTGCTCGTAAAACCTTAACTTGACCCAGGGAATCGTACTTTTGTGGCTTATTTCACATAGATCAGTGGCAGAATAAGACAATGCTACTGCTGTACGTCCTTCTCATAGCATTCCTTCGTGACTAGCATCATATTCTAGTGTAAAGATAATGTCACTACTCGAAGGTCAAGATGAAGACAGGGCACAGTTTTAGGCCAAGTTAGAGTAAGAAGAGTGTAGTAAGAATAACTGTCAGAGTCCATAGCATTTCTTCGTGACTAGCATCATATTCTAGTGTTAATAAATAGTCACAACTCGGAGGTCAAGATGGAGAGATGGCGCTTTTAGGCCAAGTTAGAGTAAGAAGTGGATAAAAGTAAATATAGATTCCACAGCATTTCTTCGTGACTAGCTTCATATTCTAGTGTATGTATAATGTCACAACTCGGAGGTTAAGATGGAGAGATGGCGCTTTTAGGCCAAGTTAAAGAAGAGGATAAAAGTAAATATAGATTCCACAGCATTTCTTCGTGACTAGCATCGTATTCTAGTGTAAGTATAATGTCACAACTCGGAGGTCAAGATGGAGAGGTGGCGGTCTTAGGCCAAGGTACAGTAAGAAGAGTGTAGTAAGAATAAAAGTAAAAATAGTCTTGGCAGTGAATGTGTGACAAGGTAGCGGCCCATCAGCCCTCAGGTGGGTAGCGGCTACACTCCCTCACCCACCTTTTTTTTTCTTTTTGTTCCTTTTTTTTTTATACTTCATTTCTCCTCTCGTTTTCATGGAGGTTTTCGATTATGTAATGTTGTGAAGGAGAGGAGGGCTTTATGTAACTTTATATGTACTTTTATTTTATTTATTTTTGTAAGGTTCTGGGTATACACGTGGCAGTCTGTTCCCTGCGGCCCAATAGCTTTCCTACGCACAGTCATAGAAATGTCTATCTTCCCAGTTCCGCCTGATGAAATGTTACAGCCGGCGAAATACACTGAAAACCCTGTCTCTGTTAGTGTGTATTCCAGATGGTTCGATTTTTCCGCTATGCATTCGTCAGATTTTGGGAAGAGGAAGATAGATATTTCTCTCTCTGTACCACACATCTTAACGACACGGGCGATGATACCGTAGCCTCGGGTGCCGCTTCGCAAAATGCCGTAGTGTAACATTTGGTGATACCGTTTTTACCTCTATCATCTTTTCTTAAAATAAACTCCGTCTTTATTATCCTGGGGATAAGGGGGCAAAGGAGGGTCCGAGTCTAGGCCATGGTAGTCAGTAAGGGACCACCCTACGTCCTTGGTAGTTCTTGGATGTTAAAAAAAAAAAAAAAAAAAAAAAAAAAAAAAAAAAAAAAACTCTGGCCACCTCTTGGATTTGCATAGGCTACTGTCCTGACTATAAACTTCTGCCAGCGGTACCATACATGCCGCGGGAGAGGTGGAGTATGAATGGTATGACATTAGTACCGGTATGTGGGAAATTACCACCTGATGTGAAAAGGGAATTGTAGCCAACACTGTCTTTAAATTCTTAAGATGCATTATCTTTTAAGATACAATATAGAACATGATGTTACAACTGCAGTAGTCTACCCTGAGAAATGGTTGCATAGTTCCGACATTTATTACAGGCGGGGTGACCAGTCATCCTTCCTTGAGTGGCATGATGTGAGGAATAACGCCAACTGTTTACTCGGATTTTAATCCTAATAGTCATTAGCTGATCTGAGTGTTTTAGTCCACTAAACCGTATGTATGTGTATGTTTGTATGTATGGACGCTATATATATATATACCGTATATACTGTGTGTGTGTGTGTGTGTGTGTGTGTGTGAAACCCAAATTCTCATTGAAAAGAAATGGTACGTATCAGGTAATAAATAAAGCTGCCGTGGCCAACAAGGTATGGTGGGCAAATAGGATGGCTGAAAGGAAAGATTACCCGGCAGCAGTAACCTGATATCCGGCATTGCGGCATTGTTTGGTGTGTGAGGGAAATTGGCATTGTGGGGCCGAGTCCAGCACACCCAGATACCGGCCTGGGAAAACACCGCCACTGTGTGTACAAGACCGATTTTTCCCCAGGCCAAGGCAACGAGGATGGAGGATGAGCGGGGATGGTGAGGGAGGGATGGGGGGGAGTTGTGGTGGTGGAGTGGGGTCGGTGAGGCGGCCGTCTGGTTGATGCAATTTGGTGTGATTCACTCCCAATGTTTGCAACCTCCTATTTACTACCAAGGGTTCTGCGTAACTAAATAAAATTATCTGCTCTTAGTGTGTATATATATATATATATATATATATATATATACACAGAGAGAGAGAGAGAGAGAGAGAGAGAGAGAGACCGTATATACAGTATAGCTACTGGTTCTTCGAAAGCAGTGATAAGAATTAAGGAAGTGAGCAAGGAAGTAAAAAAAAGTCACTGCATGACAGTATTGTGATACCAACTCTAACGTATGGACGTGAAGCTTGGACCTTGTTGGAAGGACACAAGTCAAGAGTGAGGGCAGTGGAAATGAGTTATTTCAGAGGAGCCTGTGGAGTTACATTGAGAAACAGACAAATGAGGAAGTGACGGAGCATTGTGGTGTGGATGTGGATGTGATAGAAAGCTTTAGGAGAAGTAAACAGGTGGTTTGGCCATGTGGAGAGGATGGAGAGCGAGCGACTAACGAGGAGAGTGTATGTGAGTGAGGTGGAGGGGAGGCCGAGGATGAGATGAAGGGATGGAGTTCGGAGGTATACAGTATGAGAGAGGGGTGTGTGAGCTGGGGGCCCAGTGAAATGGCGGGGGACAGGGCGACATGGAGGCGATTTGTTTCTGGCCACCCTTTACGGGATTAAGGCGTCTGACAATAGACAGACAGACAGATAAAAATATATATGATATAAAATGTATGCATATATTTGATTTATAATAAATGTACATATAATACCGGTAGCTAGCTATATATTTTGTAATACACCGTATAACATATATATATTGTATGATATAATGTACCGTAGTATATATGAAATAGCTATATACGGTATTTTACTTAAATAGCATATATAATATATATATATATTATATACATACCGGTATGTATACGGTGTATATATATATATATATATATATATATATATATATATATATATATATATATTTATATATATACCGGATGATGTTCTAAAAATGTTAAGCCAATGCGAGACTAACTTCATGTACGGTAGGCTGTACAAGCTGTGAGTTGGTAGGCCAACTATTTTAGGTTATTAAATAATTCATTCGTTCATTAGCCTTGTTTGTTTACTGGTATTTGTTTAGGTGGGATTAGATTAGATTAATTTGAAGTATATACTTGGCCTTGGCAATATCTTTTGCATCATTGTTTTAAGGTACACAGTTTTAAAAAGTTGTATTTTTTATTTTTTTTATCTGCGTCTGGACGAATTTACTCAGCTGAAGGAGGTTACTGACGACGTTAAAAAGCAACCTTCGATAACTCATTCGCGACAATGACGATTTTTGTGTGTAGATTTCCTGCTCTCATGCGAATTTTATTGTGTGCTCACGAAGAACCCCTGGTAGTGATGAGGTGATGCAGTGTAGAGGTAACGCGAAAGAAGAATTAGAGGAATGTGGGTGTTGGTGGCGGGAGGAGGAGGATGGTGGTGATGCAAGGCTGAAACGCATATACTTGAACTTTGCAAACAGCCTATCCTTGACCCCTTTCACCCGGGTTCATGGCCAAGTGTAGTCAGAATGGAGAGTCAGTTAGTTATAGAAATGAAAGAGAGTCATTCCTGCCTCATACCTAAGACTCTCTGACTTTGATGTGCCTAACCTGGACTCTGTATTCCTGGTGTCATTGTGGCCCAGTTCCGTTGGGTGTCTGTAAGTCAACTGGCTTAGCCGCCGACCACAGCTGGGTCCAGTGTAAAGTAATTTGGGGCGATGTTGTGGTTATTGAATGTTTCGAAGTAGGGTTGTTTGAGCTACGGTACATTTTCTTATCCATGTATGTATCGGTATTTATTTATATATTTATTTATTTACTAACTCGTTTATTTGTTTATTGCACTTTAAATGGGAGGAATTAAGTTCAGGTTTAGGAAGCTTGGGGTATATGTTTAGTAATTTTTAAGTGGTCGTTTTTGAATATATATATATATATATATACGGTAGTATTTCAATATATGAATAAAAATACGTATACGGTAATGTATAAGTAAATACATGTAACGGTTTTATATATATATATATATATATATATATATATATATATATATATATATATATATATATCAGGGCTC
>NC_137064.1:8036559-8084059 GCF_032717465.1 Coenobita brevimanus
AGATTAGATAAATGGTCAACAGAGAGAGGGGGGGGGGAGATAGGTTTAAGGTCAAGGGAGCATTTGTTGGATTTGCAGCGTTTGCTTATCCTCAGTTTCGGTTTTATTATTATAATTTTTATCATTATTATTATTTCGTAGGGCCACAGTGGGGAATAAAGGACGGAATTAGGCACTAGGCATATAGATAGATTAGTAAAGATGGATAAATTGATCGATTGATTGATTGATTCTGTTTTCATACATACATGACATGCGTGCATGATTACACATTATATGCGATATATATATATATATATATATATATATATATATATATATATATATATATATATATATATATATATATATATATATATATATATATATATATATATATATATATATATATATATATATATATATATATATATGTTTGTATGGAAGATGAGGGAGAGAGGGAGAGAGAGTGTGTGTCGATAGATTTTCTGATATTTTCAAGTCGTTTTTGGAGTTCATCACCAGCGTATTTTTGTTGGGATAATGAGGATGGACTTACCTTCATTTGGGAGTTATAGCTGGCTCGTACGGCATCTACCCCTTTATTCCATAATAATTACATTTTACATCTGCTGCCATGATTAATTTATTTGAAATTGGCGAAGATTTGTCCTCTTGCAGCATTTCCCCGTAGCTAAGTTGTAGAATCACATAGAGGTAATACTACGACGCTACATCCATTCCATAGAACTTCTTCGTGACTAGCTCAGTATTCTACGGTTTCTTGCAACAGCTCAGCATTCAGGATGGAGAGATGGCAATTTTACGCCTAGTTAGAGTGAGCAGAGTATACACAGCCTCCAGATGCACCTCTCACCACCACCATTCACTCCAGGGCCAGTAGTGTCATCGGATATGCAAGCTACCTAACGCCCCATCTTGACCGATTTAGTTTCTTGGTACACCTTATTACGCTTTTCCGTGTCATATAAATCCTTCCAATATTGCCATCCTCTACATAAATAACGTACAGAAGGCTATTAACCAGTCCTATCCAAAAGTAAATCGCTAAGCAACAGGTGCTAGGGAGCCTCCTTACCCTACGAGAATACTGACCCCCAAAGCCTTCCCCGCCTGTACCCGTGTGAGAGGCAGGGGTGGGGGGTGGGGGGGGCAGTTTATCCAGTGTTAGTAAGTGTATTCGTAATTTTTGGACCATTTGCTCATAGCCCTTCACCTCAAGGACGTAGTGTTTGTATTAATCTCCAGACGTTTTATTCAGTTTAGGTTAGACTTTGAATTAGATGGGTTAGGTACAGACTCAGATGCATAGATACTTTTTGAATTAGAGGGGTTAGGTACAGACTTAAATACTTAAATACTTTATGAATTGGAGGGGTTAGATACGGACTCAGATACTTTATGAACTTTTTTTTTTTTAATGAATGGAGGAAGGAAAAACAAAGGAAAAAAAAAGTCCATGTGCCTAAAGGCATCCACCATTCATAAAATACTTATAACAATTGGATTTAAAATTGAGAGGATTAAATGTATGTGGGAAGCAACTCCCAGGAAGTGAATTCCAGAGGGTAGTAGTTCTGGGGATAAGTGAATTTTGATAAGCAGAGGTTCTGCATTGTGGGAGAGAGAGTGTGAGTTCATGGGCGCTCCCAGCTGCCCAAGTATTTCGGGAGAAAATATGAAGGGGAGTCACAATTGAAGCCAGTTCGTTAGAGCACTTACGGTAAAAATATCGATAAAATTAATAGTGCTAAAGAAGCAACATCTCTACGTACTGATAACGGAGGAAAGTCCTGCGTTATGGAAGGATTATTGATTAATCTAATGGCTTTATTTTGAATTTTGTCCAACTGCCTCAATGCAACCGCTCCACATCCACGCCACAGTGGTGAACAGTATTCGATATGAGAACGCACATGACTTTTGTATATTGTGGCCATCAGCTCGTCAGTGAAGAACTCACGAACTCTACATAAGTCCCAGTTTTTTAGAAGCATTTTTAGCAAGGGATTTAACATAAGCTCTCCAGCTTAGGTTGGGGTTTAGAGTAACACCTAGGATATCAATTGTAGTGGATATGGGAATACTGACATCATTTAAAATTATGTGAGAGTCTGAGGGATTCTTTCTATTAGAGAAATTAATGTATTTAGTTTTCTGAGCATTAAATGAGACCAGATTTTTTTGTCCCCATTGATTAATTTTAGAAAGGTCCTGGTTCAGAGAAATTGGAGGGGTTAGACACAGACTTAGATACTTAGATACTTTATGAATTGGTGGGGTTAGATATACTTAGATACAGACTTAGATACTGTACTTTGAATTGGAGGGGTTAGGTAGACTTTGATACTTAATGAATTGGAGGGGTTAGATACAGACTTAGATACTTAGATACTTTTTGAATTGGAGGGGTTAGATGCAGACTTATATACTTAGATACTTAATGAATTGGAGGGGTTAGATAAAGACTTATATACTTAGATTTTTATTTCATTGGAGGGGTTAGATAAAGACTTAAATACTTAGATACTTTATGAATTGGAGGGGTTAGGTACAGACTTAATTAACCCCTTCGCCGCTACAAGTCTTCCCCAACAAAAACAATCGCATGGAAGGAGCCAGGATAAAATTAGAAATGCTTCATCGGAATGAAGGGGTTAAATACGTCTTAAAGCTGCATAGGCCGGTGGAACTGCTCGCCCGTGTGTGTGTGTGTGTGTGTGTGTGTGTGTGTGTGTGTGTGTGCGTGCGCGCGCGCAAACCGGTCGCTACAGTGCGTACATAGGTTATTTATATTACTTCGCACCCAGAAATTTTTGTATGTAGGGAACTTTCAGCAGGCGTCAGTGAAGACATCCAGTTTACTTGTGAATATGAATTGGTATTAAAAAAGAAGTGATGTGGCGCATCATGAGGTGGTATTTTCAAGAACACCTACTCCAAAGTGACCAAAAACCATTAAACACACACACACACACACACACACACACACACACACACACACACACACACACACACACACACATTGGTAGGAGTGAAGTGTAAACCTCGTAAAACCATTCTCGTAACTTGCCACGCCTCTTCTCCCTTGCCTGTACAGTGGATAGAGAGACGTAAACTCTTTGATGAACTAAGATTTCACTCATCTGAATAAAGTTGTTTGACGGTAATCGGAACAAAATACCGGTAATAAAATATGTCACTACTCCTGAATGAATTAGGAATCGAGGCTGGTGATGTGAAGGGAGTGAGGGCCACGAGACTCCCGCATTGGTTGGAGCTTCACTGGAGGCGCCGTCTTTCACTGCAGATCCCCGTTCATTGTGTGCACGTGTCCATTTATCGTTCATTTTCGTTGTATGGGATATCGTCATACACGTCTTCATTCCACTTTCTCTTCATTCTCTTCCCAGCCATTCTTCTCATTACTCACATCATTGTCGTAGGACACTTTGGTGGTTTGATGGTAAAAGTCTTGGGTCGGAGATGGACGTGCCTTCTCGTGCTGTGATTCAAATCCAAGAAGTGGTTAAAAGATTTTTCTTTCATGTGAACGGTGCCAGGGACGTTGGCTGGTCTCTTGCGGCTGTAATGGTCTGGCCTCCGGGCTCCGGTAGTCCAGCCTGGGGCACTCCTGAGGTAGAAAGGATTATAGTGCATTGCCTGTTGATCTTTTGTCACCTCATGTATACGTGGGAATAAGGTCGGAATGATGATGATGATTAGTTGTAGTAGTAATACAGTAGTAGTAGTAGTAGTACCGTAGTACAAGTGGTAGTAGAAGTAGTTTGATTATGAATGTCTAAAATCATCGTTACAATAACATCCATCATATTACGACTCACCGGTACGTAAGCAAGGTTATATGGCCGAATGTTTCTTACATCTTAATTTTTGTTTAACTAGTGCATTAGTTTACGGGTTACATAAGCACAGTTATGTTGTAAAATTCTGGTGTTATCTTTCTGTAGTGTCTAGGATACTGCTTAACCTATGTAGCCTAAGTAAAATTATGTAATACACTGGTATTCCATGTTGCATTACTTTGTAGATTTTTAAAAATACTAGTGCGCATGATTGAATGGCTAATAAATACAAAGTTTTATTTTAAAGTAATAAATTCTGCTATAGAATTTATAGTTCTGAACTTATTGTTAATAGGCTTATATGCAGAATCATATTGTAAAATCGTCGCCACTTTTTTTTTTCTTTAAAGGATCATGCAAAGAACATTCAACTGTAAAATCGTCGCTATAATTTGTGTTTGTGTTTCTGTTACTGCACGACTGATATTGGCTAAGGTATAATGTGAAATAATTCCTTTCTTGTTTTTTTTTTAATTTACTTTTTTGTTTTTTTACTTTACTGGTCAAGAAAGCTAAAAGTATGTTCCCCCTGTGTGTGTGTGTGTGTGTGTGTGTGTGTGTGTGTGTGTACCAGTAAACAAAAGTAGCACATCCCCTGTACCTTTCGTTTTTTATTAGTCTTATATTTCGTCTCAGATAAGAACAGAAATTTTTAAGCACAGTTACATCTCTTGCTGTTCACATTTTATTCCAGTTACGTGATTTTTTGTTTATTGTTGTTATTTTCAGGCAGCTTTATTCAAATTTGGAATGCCATCTCGTAGTGAAGGGGTTAATGAAAGCTGTATCTGTCTGTCTGAAGCTGAATAAAGTCATCTGAAATAATAATGATAGTGATGATGATGATGCTACAACTAGTCCTAAATAATAATAGTAATAGTAAGATAATGCTTCTACTACTACTTCTGTCAGTTATAATAATAATAATAATAATAATAATAATAATAATAAATAATGCGTCGCTTAATTGAATGGGTTATGATGTACGGTTATGATATTGTTGGTCTTTGTTAATTTTTTTACTTGTTATGTATTTATTTTAACATCAGTTTTTATTTTGGGAGCTGGAATTATCAATGTTAATAATAGGGCATATATTTTTTATCGTTATCATTATTATCCGTGTTTGTTTTAACTGATGTTACACTATTAAAAGTTCCTACACAAATTAATTACTCTTAACACACCGTGCAGTCATTGTTTGTTGCAGGATTTAGCGCAGACTGAATGAAAGTTGGAAGATTATTATTATTATTATTATTATTATTATTATTATTATTCTCAACCTACTACATAGATGGAGACTATTGTTTCCGCTGGTATTATTTCCGCGTGAGTCTTGCAGCGATTCCAGGAGAACCGGACACCGCGCGAGGAATCTGAAAGGACCCAGGTTATGTGTCCTGGCATGGGCCATTGCAGACAGAAGAAAAATTTCAAATCCATTACGTGCAGTGGAAGGGCATGCCAGAGTCGTATCAGTATTATGTTGTGAACGGGATAAGTTGGTCGTGTCTACTGGAGATTTCAATACGACTTGCGCAAGAAATCTGAATGGCCCAGGTTATGTGTCCTGGTATGGGTATTGCAGATAGAAAAAATCCAAATAATCGCAGTGGGGTCAAGGTCATTGTAAGAAACAGTAGATGGAGACTAGTGACTGTCCACAGGACCGTTACAGAGTTTAGTTATTATTATTATTATTATTATTATCATCATCATCATCATCATCATCATCATTGTTGTTGTTTTTGTTTTTGATGTTTTTAGTAATAGTAGGAGTCGTAGAACCGTTGTAGTAGTACAGTAGTTGTAGTTGTTGTTTTTAGAAATAGTGGTAGTAGTAGGAGTCGTAGAACCGTAGTAGTAGTACAGTAGTCGTAGTTGTTGTTGTAGTAGTAGTTGTAGGAGTAGTAGTAACAATAATAGTAGCAGTAGTAGTATCGATAACAATATTAATAATAATAATTACACGGTAAGCTTTTGTCATAAGCTGGTCTAATACGTAACATCAGTAACGATTCACATTCATTCTACTTAAGTGATTTGGGTGAGAGGTGCTGGAGTAAGGTGGCCCGTCAGCTCGAGGACGTCTTAAATTATTCCTTTTACTGTCATAAGACTTTATACTTAGGATCTCTGATAGTGCAAGAGGTTGATTGAGTGTTTTGTTGATTTATTTTATGTATTTAGTTATTTTTGTAAGGAGGGTTGAAGAATGAGCGAACGACATACAGTGCGCCCAGGTAGGAATCTCTTTCTCTCTCTCTCTCTCTCTCAGATTTAGAAAGTTCTCGTTGTGAAAGAGTTCTAGGTAAAAACAGACGACCTGCCTACAGGCGGACCAGATGTGAGTAGCGTTTGTTTAAGCAGATAGCCAGATACAATGAACTGTATTAACTTTTTTCTTTAAGCCATCAGAATCACTGCTGCATAATATTTTCGCCACTGGAATTGTGTTCATGGTGATTACACGCATTTAAAACTTTTTTTTTTTTTTAATAATTGTCTGAACTCGGTTTGCTTTTTTCATTTTTCTTTTTTCAAATTGTCTGGACTGTTTTTTTCCTCCATTCTTGACTGGATGTTCGACATAATTTGGCCATGCATGACCAGCATATTAACTAGATCACCCAGAGGACGTTATATATATATATATATATATATATATATATATATATATATATATATATATATATATATATATATAGAATGTATAGTTACTACATGCAACCACTAGATGGTTTTATTCATATGTGTTGCAGTGAATGGGTCAGTGACGGCCATATCCAATTCATTTTCAAAAATGTATCGTAGGGGGAATAAAAGCCTTCTAAGATAAGAAAAATGAAATGAAAAATAAAGTCAGTCAAATGAAGGGCAATGGATATAAAAATAAAATGGAAAATACATCAACAGATTGAAGGGGCTTCATACTTCAGATTGATTATGTCTTGTTTTGTTACTCTTTAATGTGCTATTATATTTATCTTAGAAGAGCTCCCTAGTAATGAAAAGGACTTAGGAAGCCATTATCTAACACCTCGGCTACGAAAGGTCTCTCCCAGGCTTATTTAAGTCGTCTGGAGTTAGGGATATTGAAGTACAAATTGCTTCTTGGTAGTGAAGTGGGCGTTACAGAAATGTTGTCAGGTGCTTTGTATTTCCTGGAGCTTGTTATACTGTGTTAAGTCATGGGTTATTTAGTTTTGTTTCTCCTAATGTATATATATATATATATATATATATATATATATATATATATATATATATATATATATATATATATATATATTTTGTCATTTTTTTCTTCTTGCTTTTCTGGGTATGTTTATTCTGGTTATTGTTTATTCTAGTTTCTTGGTTATTTACTCTTGATGTTAGTTTATTATAGTGTCGATAAGTTTGTCTGTTTTTAGGATATTTTTTATTATAGTGTCGATAAGTTTGTCTGTTTTTAGGATATTTTAATTTGGTTTTTCGCATACTTTGTCTTGGTTAGTAGTGATAATTGTATTTCATTATAGATTATTTTAGTTTTTAATGTATTATGTTTTCTTGACAATTTTTTATGGTTAGTAATTTATTCTTGTTACAAAGGAAGGTATTCAAGTTTATATTTTCAAGCAGTTTTTAATCACGCCTGACGTGCGTAGTGGTGTATAAATGTGAAAAAAAAAAAAAAAAAAAAAAGTAGTAACTCTTATAACTAAAAACTTGATACCGGTATGTCATGGTGCGACTTGGGTAGATAATTTGAGTGTAGTTTCCTTGATAGATTGTTCCTGGTTTTTCATTAAGTTATCCAGGTTTTTAGTGTGTAGTTTATAGTGGTCTGTTACTAGTTTTTCGTTTGGTTTTTCTTGATAAATTATTCTGGTTTTTATATTCTAGTTTTTCGACAGATTATTTTGCGTTTCTTGTTTCGCTATTTTATAGCCGTGCGTGGCCTGCGTATTGGGGTCAGAGTGAGTGAAAAATGTGACTGAAGTTTTATTAGTCGTAAAGTTTATTGTGGATTGATTTTTATGACTTTTTTTTTTTTTTAATAGATATTCAGTACCCTATTCAAATTTTCTTTCTAAATTTCTCTAGTTTTTATTTTTTCAGTTTTTGTTTATTCCATAAGTTTGTGTCTCATTGGATCTTATTTAACTTGTATTCGCTTGTTTGGAATCTGTGTTTATACTAATTTATTTATTTGTGTATATATTTTCCTCGTCTTGTTTCATCGCTTCTTTCATGAGGCTGTTCCTACATTCATCGTTCGTTGTACTCTCTCTCTCTCTCTCTCTCTCCGTTTTTATTTCTCTTCTCTCCACGTTTCTCCTGTTTCTGTTATTCACCTTTCACTCCGTATTTCCATTTCTTCCCCTTCCTCTTCTTTTATGTCTCCTCTGTTTTCTTCTGTTCTTTACTTTTCTTATGTGATATTTTACTTTCACTTCTTCTTTCCCTCCTTTTTTCACCTTTTTTTTTTTTTTATAGTCTGTTTTCTTCTATCGCCATCCTTACTTCTCTTATTCCCTCGTTTGCTGTCACCTTATTGTTCTGCTCTCGTCTTAGCTTCCCTTCTCCTCTCCTCTCCTCTCCTTCCAGTTTCCTAATGTTTTTGTCTGTATCCATAATATATATAAATGATCGCTCAAAAATGCAATTAAGCTAGGTACATTAATTTATGCAAGAGTTTAAATATAATGATCTAATTAGCCTACGGAGAGAGCACACTGTACCATTATATATTTATTGCAGAATTATACTTTTATGCTGTATATATATTTTGCAAAGTTGTACACGTTATTTAGGATGGAGCTCCACTGTTTTTTTGGTGATTGAAGAGTTGTGATTTTTTCCAACATTACTTTTTACTTATAGGGAAAAGTGAACTGAATTTGTACGGTACGTGGTTTGAAATATAGAATAAGTTGATTTCGGTCATACAGTGTTTTGGTGTACGATTTTTCTCAGTAAAGTTTCATCTTGTGTGTGTGTGTGTGTGTGTGTGTGTGTGTACTTAAATGTTGTTAAGACTCAGGTGTCAAGGATGGGAAGGACGTTAGCTGAAGACGGAGTAATGTATAAAGCTGAAAGTTGTGAAAGGCGGGTGTGAATGAGAGTAAAGGTTGGAGGAAGCGGGAGTAGTGTTGGTTGGGGGGTAGACACACACACACACACACACACACACACACACACACACACACACACACACACACACACACACACACTTTATTCCAGTATGTGTTGGCACCGCATTTACTTTTTTTTTTTTTTCCTTGTTAGAGCATCGACCTCACAGCATATTCCTTGAGTCGTAGATGCACTCCTACATACCGCAGTCTTTTACATGTTGTGCGTGTGTGTGTGTGTGTACCGCAAGCATTTAAGTTCTTCAGTACGTTTATTTGCCTTTGTGTTCTGCTTCCTATGACCAGTGGATTATAACTTTGGAGAGTAGGTGGGATTAGAGGGATTAGTAGTCCTTGTGCATACCTTGAGTTTCCTAATCCCTTCGCTTCTGTAGTAAATAAAAAGTTGGAATTATGTTAATCTGGGTACGATAAGGACGAGCCGATGGTGGGATGTAACGAATAAAATAAATCGAAAATAATGTAAGATGTGAACAAGAAATGAACATACAGTGGAGAACTCATGAAAAGAAAAAGCGATGAACAGACTAAAAGCATTGGAAAGAAAAAGTTATAAATAGAACATGCGATAAAGAAAACATGATATAGCAAAATAAATAAATAAAATGGAGAATAAATACTGGAATGAATAAAGAACGAATGACAAATAGAAAACGGAGAAAAAAAATAAGAGCCTGAAGGGATGAGTGGAGGGAAGGGGGGGGGGGAAAGGGATGGGGAGTAGCGGGGTGGGGAGGGGAGGGGTGAGGGAGTACTGTGGTGGAAGGGGAGGGGAGAGGTGGGGTAGTAGTGGGGTGGGAAGCGGAGTGGAAGGGGGAGGTAAGCAATACTCTAAACCACAACACTACGCGACATGACGGCAATACAACACAACCGCAACACGAGTGAGAGAGAGAGAGAGAGAGAGAATGTTAGAGTATATCGACGTGGTAGAGGCGATTCTTGTGACATGGGAGAGAGAGGAAGGGTTGGAGAGAGAGAGAGAGAGAGAGAGAGAGAGAGAGAGAGAGAGAGAGCAAAGAAACACGATCTGGGAATGAGAGTCGGGGGGGGAGGGGATGCCCATGTTGAGGCCGATGCACAGCACAACAGAAATGAACCCTCAGACAGCATAGCACATGAGCACAGCACAACACAGTACATTAACACAGCACATCAGCACAGTACAGGGCATTAGCAGAGCCCAACACGTGACATTTGCATAGCACAACACAGGACATTAGCACAGCACAGCACAAGACATTAGCACAGCACAACACAGGACATTAACACAGCACAACACAGGACATTAACACAGCACAACACAGGACATTAACACAGCACAGGACATAAGCACAGCACAACACTGCACATTAGCACAGCACACCACAGCACATGAACACTGCACATCAGCACAGCACAGCACGACATTAACACAGCACATCAGCACAGAACAGCACGACATTAACACAGCACATCAGCACAGCACAGTGCATTAACACAGCACAACACAGCGCGTTAATGCAGCACATTAGCACAACACAGCACATTAACACATCGCATTAATAGCACATTAGCACAACACAGCACATTAACACAACACAACACAGCTCATGAACACAGTGCATTAACAGCACAACACATCACATTAACACATCAAAACAGCGCATCAACAGCACATCAGCACAACACAGCACATCAGCTCAATCCAGTACATCACCACAACACAGCACATTAACTCAGCACAACACCGCATTAGCACAGCACATCAGTACAACAGCACATTAACACAGCACAGCACAACACAGCCCATCAGCACAACACAGCACATTAACCCAGCACAACACAGCGCTCTAACAGAACATAACACCGCATTAACACAGCACATTAACAGCACAACAGTACATTAACACAGCGCACTAACACAACACAACACCGCATTAACATAGCACATTAACACAGCTCATTAACACAGCGCACTAACACAACACAACACCGCATTAACACAGCACAATACAGCGCTCTAACAGAACATAACACCGCATTAACACAGCACATTAACAGCACAACAGTACATTAACACAGCGCACTAACACAATACAACACCGCATTAACACAGCACATTAACACAGCGCACTAACACAACACAACACCGCATTAACACAGCACATTAACACAGCTCATTAACACAGCGCACTAACACAACACAACACCGCATTAACACAGCACAATACAGCGCACTAATACAACACCGCATTAACAGTACAACAGCACATTAACACAGCACAACACAGCTCATTACACAGCGCACTAACACAATACAACACCGCATTAATAGCACAACACAGCGCACCAACACAACACAACACTGCATTAACACAGCACATTAACACAGCGCACTAACACAACACAACACTGCATTAACACAGCGCACTAACACAATACAACACCTCATTAACACAGCACAATACAGCGCACTAACACAACACAACACTGCATTAACAGCACAACAGCACATTAACACAGCTCACTAACACAATACAACACCACATTAACACAACGCACTAACACAACACAGCACATTAACACAGCTCATTAACAGCGCACTAACACAACACAACACTGCATTAACACAACGCACTAACACAACACAACACCGCATTAACACAGCACAACACAGCGCACTAACAACACAACACCGTATTAACACAGCTCATTAACAAAGCGCACTAACACAACACAACACCGCATTGACACAGCGCACTAACACAACACAACACAACACTTCATTAACACAGCACATTAACAGCACAACAGCACATCAACACAGCGCACTAACACAACACAACACCGCATTAACACAGCGCACTAACACAACACAACACCGCATTAACACAGCACAACGCAGCTCATTAACACAGCACAACACAGCGCACTAACACAATACAACACCGCATTAACACAGCACATTAACACAGCATAACACAGCGCACTAATAACACAACACCGCATTAACACAGCACAACAGCACATTAACACAGCACAACACAGCCCATTAACACAGGACATCAGCACAACACAGCGCATTAATGCAGCACAGCACCGCATTAACAGCACAACACAGCGCATTAAAACAACACAACACCGCATTAACACAGCGCATTAGCACGGCACATCAGCACAACACAGCGCATTAGCACAGCACATCAAGACAGCACATTAGCATAGCACAACAGCATATCAGCACAACACAGGACATTAGCACAGCACAACACAGCGCTTTAGCACTGGCGGATACAGCACGGCAAAGTCACCATAGGGCTTAGTCCTAACATAACAGTTTTTATGATTACTTCTTATCCTTTCGGCTCTTCCCTTAGGGGTCGCCACGGCGGATCACCCGTCTCCATCTTACTCTGTCTTCTGCATCTTCTTCTCTTACACCTACCACCCGCATGTCCTCCTTCACTACATCCATAAACCTTCTCTTTGGCCTTCCTCTCTTTCTCCTGCCTGGTAACTCCATTTCCAGCATCATCCTCCCGACATACTCCTCATCCCTCCTCCGCACATGTCCAAACCATCTCAGTCTCGCCTCTCTAGCTTTGTCCCCAAACTGACTTACGTGCGCTGCCCCTCTAATATGGTCATTTCTAATTTTGTCCAAAACTTTTTATGGTTACTAACCCCCCCCCTTCCCATTCGAGAGAGAGAGAGAGAGAGAGAGAGAGAGAGAGAATGTAGGAGAGGGTAGTGATATAACAGCAACCTACCGGTAGTGTAAATAACCTCACAACATGTGGTAGTGCAGCACAAACCTAGCGGCATAACACTGAAATAGAAGAACAGCATAACATGGACACAATAGCGGCGTAACACGGAAGCAGAACACGAGAACGTATTGATGGCGTAACACGAAAGCAATAACAGCATAACACACCACAAAACATCGCATAACCCGAGAATAACACAACAGAAGAACATCATAACGCAGCATAGCCAAGAGCAGAACACCATAACACAGCATAACCAAGAACAGAACACAGGAACATAACAGCATAGCCAAGAACAGAACGCAAGAACACTATACAGCATAGCCAAGAACAGAACAAGAACATCATAACACAGCATAGCCAAGAACAGAACACAAGAACATAACACAGCATAGCCAAGAACAGAACACAAGAACACCATAACACAGCATAGCCAAGAACAAAACACAAGAACATAACACAGCATAGCCAAGAACAGAACACAAGAACACCATAACACAGCATAGCCAAGAACAGAACACAAGAACATCATAACACAGCATAGCCAAGAACAGAACACAAGAACACCATAACACAGCATAGCCAAGAACAGAACACAAGAACATCATAACACAGCATAGCCAAGAACAGAACACAAGAACACCATAACACAGCATAGCCAAGAACAGAACACAAGAACATCATAACACAGCATAGCCAAGAACAGAACACAAGAACACCATAACACAGCATGGCCAAGAACAGAACACAAGAACATCATAACACAGCATAGCCAAGATAAGAACGCAAGAACACCATAACACAGCATAGCCAAGAACAGAACACAAGAACATCATAACACAGCATAGCCAAGAACAGAACACAAGAACACCATAACACAGCATGGCCAAGAACAGAACACAAGAACATCATAACACAGCATAGCCAAGCTAAGAACGCAAGAACACCATAACACAGCATAGCCAAGAACAGAACACAAGAACAGCATCACACACGCATAGCCAAAACAGCACAAGGGACAAGAAACCTGAAGAACATGATACGGACAGAACATAAGAACAGCGCAGTAGTGAGGTTAACAGGTTTAAAGGGAAAAAAATCCTATCCATTGTAGAATGTTTATTGTAAAGTTAATTATGACATGTACACTTCTTCGTGACTGTCAGTATATTCTCGTGTTAAGCTTTCGTCACAAGTCAGCACTGAAGATTGAGTAAGGTGAGGAAGGCCAGGCAGAATGTCCCCCCCCCACCCACCCACAAGACCTCCCCCCCCTCCCCACAATCGAAGCAGACGGGAAAACAGTGTGAAGGACCAAAAGGCAGATTTAAAAAAGAAAAAGGAAAAGATAAAATAAATACTGGTTGATATAAATTCTTCACCGTATAAAGTGTGTAAGTGAAAAGTAAGATTAGTTTAAGTGCAAGAATGATGTTACACTGCTGATGTTCTACTGCTAATGTGCCCTGCGCTGTCTGGATGGGAGCAACAAACGATATATAACGATATTCACGTGTTCTGATTTTCGTTATGCTGTGTTATGATGTTCTTGTGTTCTCTTGTATTGTTTTTGGGTTATACGATGTTATACCCAGTCTACTTTAACGTGGCCCAGGTTTTCTTCCCTTCCCAGTTTTTTTCACGCAGGTGAGTGGCAGAAAAAGGCAATGCTACGGCTCTACATTCTTTCCATACCACGTCTTTGTCACTCTCCTCATATTCTAGTGCTAATCTGCTGTTAAATATCAGCATTCAAGATGGAGAGAGAATTCCAGGCGAAGCTAGAGTGAAAAGAGTGTAGTAATAGTATCAGTCTGCCACATTGCACAGGTGTGTGTTCCGTACGCTGACAGTCCCGTTGCAAAAGAACACCAGCACAAGAAGAGTTGCAACGTGACCCTGCAAGAGAAGCTGTGTGTGTGTGTGTGTGTGTGTGTGTGTGTGTGTGTGTGTGTGTATGTGTGTATGTGTGTGTGTGTTGTGGGGGGCAAGGGGAAGGTCACCACCCCGTCATTGTCTCACAGCGTTACGTCCTGTTACGTTACTGGGCGTGGCCGGAGCAAGGTGGATGGTGGGGGGGGGGAGAAGGGGAGGGAGAGGGGGAGCTTGTAGGAGAAGTGAAAGGTGGTGCAGGGGAGGGGAGGGGAGGGAGGTTGAGCTTTTAAGAGAAGGGTTGAAAGTGGGGAGGAGGGAGGAGGTAAGAAGGTGGTTGTGGAAGGAGGAGGGAAGAGAAGTGACAAGGGGACGGAGGAAAAGAGGGACGGGGGTTGGTCTTGGGGGTAAAAAGGTGAGTGATAAGATGGTAAGGAGGGAGGATTAAGGGAGATAGTATGGAGAGGGGGAGGAGAACGTGGCGAGGTGGAAGGGAGAGGGGAAAAAGGTTGAGCTGATAGGAGAAGTGAGAGACGGAGGAGAAGGTGGAGAGGTGGTAGGGGCAGAGAGAAAAGTGAGAAGGGTTGAACTTATGAAAGAAGTGAAAGACGGGAGAGAGGAAGGGGAGGGGAGAAGGGTTAAGGTAAAAAGAGAAGAGAGGGTGAGAGGCTGGGAAGGGAAAGGAAAGTTAGAGTAGCAGTAGGAGGAAATAGTGGGAGGAAGAGGGATGAAATTGAGGGAAACTATAGTAAAAAGTGGGAGGGGTGTTTTGGGAGGTGTTCGGTGGGGGGGGGGGTGAGACGACAAAGGCAGGGGGGAGGAGAAGGAAGAAGAGGTGTGAAAGGAAGTAAAGGGGGAGAAAGAGATTGAGGTTTAGGGGAAGAAGGGGGAGGTTGAGGAGGTAGTAGGGAGTGAGAATGTTAGGGGAGAGGGGAAGGATTGAGTTTATGGGTGAAGAAGTTGAGGGGAGAGGGGGGGATAGGGTGGGGAGAAGTTGCTGGAGAGATGGTAAGGGAGGGAAGGTTGTGTATGTAGGGAGTGGAAGGTGGGTAGAAAAACAGGAAGAAAAGAGGAGTAAAGAGGGTAAAAGTGTGAGGTGATAGGGAAGGAGTTGGGAGAGTGGTGTTAGGAGTGAGAGGTGATGAGAGAACGGGAAAGTAGATGATTTGAGAGAGAGAGAGAGAGAGAGAGAGGCGAGAAAGTTGATGGTTTGAGAGAGAGAGAGAGAGAGAGAGAGATGGCATGTGACAGAGCTGTGTGTTAAGCTTTAATGAATGAAAACGAACATGCACGGGCGATCAACTTTCACATCACTTCTATATAGCTGTCACCGTAAAGGCCACAGCCTACTACTACTATTTACTTCTACTTTTATAATTAAGAGTATTATTCAAAGTATTTTACTATTTTTTATTTATTTATTCATTCATATGGCTACCAAGCATCAGTTAATCGAGGAAGCAATACATGTACCTTTTTTTTTTTAATCATAAGGTGTACAGTGTTATTTATTTTAGAATGTTTTCATAATCTAGTTCCTTAACCATTTCAACCTGAGGACGTCTTTTACATTTTATTATTTCTACCTTAAGACGATTTTATTCAGCTGAGGGAGACGCATCAGGTTGTGAAGGGGTTGATGGAGACAATTTTCAGTCCCTTTACTACTAATTATCTCTTCAAAACTTAACTCAGTCGTCTGGATATAACAAGAAATAAAAACACGTCGTGGTATTGAAGGGGTTAAGTTAAAGACCTATGTTGAATTACACCGTCGTCATAATTTTTAGTGTACGGTATGACGGTCACCCAGCCTGCCGTGTTGGCCTGTGGTTGGCAGATGAAGAGTGAGTGTTTTTCATATCTTTCGGGGCATGAAACGGAGTCCCAGGTTCCATCTTCGACCTCCAGCGGCTGTATGACCCGTGTGAGGCTGTTTACAACACAAGTGCCAGGCGGAGGGGGCGCCGTATCCCTTAATTTGACGTAGATATTTGACGTTTTGCAGTTATACCAGTAGCTCAGTGGCAGATTAAGGCTACTACAGCTCTACATCCATGCCTTAACACTTTTGCGAGTACCGTCAAATTATAATGTTATATCCTTGTACAGCTCGCATTTGTGCCAGTTTTAGGTCCAGTTAAAGTAGACAGAGTATAGTCACGTAGTACAGGGAGACGCAGTTCCACAATACTGTACCTGCCTTTTACAATTCGCAGGGAATACGTGGGTCGTGTATGGTCTTCCTAAAGATAACATAACAGACTACCGGTATACAGGCGTTTTTGTTTGTATATTTAGGGATGGGTTCCATAATGTAATACCTCTCTCTCTCTCTCTCTCTCTCTCTCTCTCTCTCTCTCTCTCTCTCTCTCTCTCTCTCTCTCACACACACACACACACACACACACACACACACACACACACACACACGAACCAGTGCTGTCTTGGGAAAAACTGGCAAACCAGCTTTATGGGTAAGCAACGAAACTTTAATTAGCAGTATATCTGTTGTTGGGTGACAGAGCGACTTGGAGGCGTTTTGTCTGCGGCCACTCTTTGCGGGATTAGGGCGTCGGGCTATAGATAGATAGATAGATATTTGTTGTTTATTGTGAAGTTAAATGAGAAAGTAAATATCAGAAATAAAGACAGATAAAGGGGATAAAAGTACCATCTCGCTCTTTCTGGCTTGATGAAGCTAATTTAATTTTGATGATGTGTTTACTAGTTGTGCTAAAAATACCCATAATGAGCCAATAGTGTATACATTTTTTTTTATATATATGTTTTTCCCCCTGATAACCGGAATTGATACGGATTATATCAATGGCGGACACATACACAATACGGAAGCCTCAGTACGGTGACGCCCCTGTTATTTAAACTGAAAACATCGGTGTAAACAAACTTTTAAATTTGGACGGTCGGTTATGGAACACTTGTATTTGTTAGATGTGATTAGCCTGCATCCCACATTACGGAGCACAGTAAGCAAGTATAAAGGTCGGACTTGTTCTGTTATCATCAAGTTTTCAGAAATTATCGTCACAAACTGGGATCTTGTCCACACCTTGGCGCTCTCAGTTTTGAAATTCCTGGCGTAAGTTTGAACCATACGTCACCATTGTACAACGTTCTTTTTAACTCTCGGGTCTAGAATGAAGTAAAGAAAAATTATGTGTTGAAGTTGCATCTTATCTATACGACACGTAAATTTGCCAGTGTCCCCCAGATGCATATAAAGGGTTATGCTAGTTGAAACACATCCCTTAACCTCTGCAATCCTGTGAGTCATAGTTTATTGTTCGTACTTCCAGACGATTTTATTCGTCTTGGGGAGAGCGTCTCGTATCTGAAGGGGTTGATGAAGGATTTATCTAAGCTCTCCAGTTCAAAATTTTTCTCATTGTTTTTTAAGACGAATAAAATTGTCAGTAGAGAGCAAAAGGATTATAAATAATAAGGTATGGGACTGAATGGGTTAAGGTACGATCAGTGAACACTCCTGGTATATCGTTGGGAAGATTTCATGATGACTGGCTTTATGTTGTAAGGATAATGGTTTAATATAGATTCTTTACTTATTAGAACTGAGTGATATTTAAAACACATTCCTGGCCTCAGATAAGGACTCAGTGTGATGGTACGAAACCCATCCATAGCTTCTCGTTAGGATTGTCTGTATGCAACTGATATTTTTAGCACATCCCAAATTTATGATGACACTTGCGTAGGTGTTGTATGGAAAAAGTTGTGATAAATTGAAGGACATCTGTGACCTGTAATGAGGACTTTTGTGAAAATATGAAACAAATAACAAGCCCGTAATGAGGACTGGCCCACATATGCTGTGTTGTGGTCCATTGGCTGACTGATATCGCCCCATCTTCACCGATATCCCTCACTGATAACAGATAACCAGTACTCATTTTCACCGTATCACGTGATTTACGAGTATTTTTTCTGTGATTGCCATATCTGTTTCTGGCTTGTTTTTGCAGGAGATTACCGATACCGTAATCATTTGATGACATTTTGTTTATGATAACTTGTATTGTGATCAGTGTGTGAAGATATTGCCTCCATATTATGTTCACTTTATTTTTATGGTGGGAGAGTACCCTTAGCTACTTGTTTTGATACGAGAGAGAGAGAGAGAGAGAGAGAGAGAGAGAGAGAGAGAGAGAACGTATTTTATGTACCCTACTTTTTTCTTATCCGGTAAACGATCTAGTATTTTATTGTTATTATTTACTGATTGCTCTTATCTGTAGGTAGATAAGATATTCCCCTTGATATGCATGTTTTAAAAAGATTATTGGCTACTGTCTCTTTTATTACCGATGATTAAACTGTTATTTTCAGTACGATAATATTTACAGTATATATTGTCTTGTGTTTTTTCCTTGGGGTTTATCAGGTAATGTTTTTGAGAGGTTGATAGGATATGCTGCAGTATTAAATAACGTACAAATTACCTACATGTTTATAGTTACCAGCATTTTTTTTTTCCTCGCAGTAACGAATTTATAGTTTGTGGGCGTTTAGGGGGAGGGAAAATGTTTTAAAAATTGGGTCTCTTTTGATGACGAGGCTTTGGGAGGTTATACGGTAGAATCACTTTCATCTCCCCTCCTGCTGTGCAATCCTGTTTTCAGAGCCTCAGTCAGAGAGAGAGAGAGAGAGAGACAGCGGGGAGGGGAGGGGGGACTATAAAATTATGCTAACTCTTAAACCTGAGCCATCGACTTGTAAACAGTAACTTCATCCGTAAGTGTTGGCTCTGGTGTAAGGCGTCGGGATTACGGCGCTATACCCCATTCATTTTTACCTGGTCCCAGTTTTTATCCTTTTGCCGCTTATTTCACGTAGCTCAGTGCCAGAAAAAATATTGTGCGTTTACATTCTCTCTGCAGCACTTCATCGTGACTAGCATCGTAGTCTAGTGTTGCTCCAGCTGGCATAAGGAGGGTTCGTAGCATCTCTCATTGACGATTTACTTTTCCATATTCTACTGTATGCTGTTTATATCGTTTTAATATAGATAGATAAGTAGGTGGGTAGCGAGAGAGAGAGTTTTATAAACAACTTCACTCTGGTGAATTCTGCATTATTACCACTACCAGACGGCTTTATTTAACTTTGGAGAGACTTTTCGAATTAGTGGCGTTAATTTCTTCAGTAAACGAGAATTGCCGTGAGTGTAACAAGGTAGGTAGGTAGGTAAGTGGGTGGGGGGGTGAGGAGGTAGGTAGGTAGATGGGTGGGAAGGTAAGTACTTGTTTGGAAGAATGAAATTAATAAGCAGGTCATAGGGCTGAAAGAGTAACAGAAAATGGAGATGCAGTATATAGAATAAATCGCTTACAAAGAGGTGTTACGGAATCCCCAGGGCCACTTAGAGTTCGGTCTGAGGTCCGGAGTTCGCTTGACTGGTCCTGAGTGAGTGGTAGGCCTAATTTGGGGGGGAGGGGGAGGAAGGAAAGAAGGGGAGATAGAAGGAGGAGAGGATTTAGAGGTGGTGAGAGGGAGGAGGAGGGAGAAGATAAGAGGGAGAGGAGGAGGGAAGTGGCAATGATGGGAGGAGAGGGAAGAAGGGGGGACAGGAAGACAGAGGTGACGAGAGAGGAGGAGGGGAGAAGTGGGGGTGATGGGAGGAGAGGAGGTAAACGTGACGAGGAAAGAGGAGGAAGAAGGAAGAGGATAGAGGAAAGGGAAATTTGCTAAAGAGGAAAGGAAGGAGAGAAGGGAGGGATGAGGCAAGGGAAAGGATGCAAGTGAGAAATATAGGGAGAGGGGAGGGGAGGAGGAAGGTAGAAAGATGAAAATGGAAGGGAGGATGAAAAAATTAGAGGGGGGGGGATAAGAGGAAGAGGAGTAGGTGAGGGGAAGAGGGATGGGAAGTGAATTGAGGAAGAAATGGAGAGAGAGAGAGAGAGAGGTTCAGGTGGAGATGAGATGAAATGGGAGGGAGGGATGAGAGGGAAAGTGATGGTAGTGGGAGTTGAGGTGAGGAGAGAAAAGGGAGAGTGAGGTGAAGGGAAGACCAGGCCCATCCATTTTACTAACGAGCTGTGTGTGTGTGTGTGTGAGAGAGAGAGAGAGAGAGAGAGTGTGTGTGTGTGTGTGTGTGTGTGTGAGAGAGAGAGAGAGAGAGAGAGAGAGAGAGAGAGAGAGAGAGAGAGAGGTTTGTGTGTGTGTGTGTGCGTGCGTGCGTGCGTGTGTGTGTGTGTGTGTGTGTGTGTGTGTGTGTGTGTGTGTGTGTGTGTGTGTGTGTGTGTGTGTGTTTAGTCTTCCTCATTTTCACCACCCTTCATCCTCATATTCCTCCCACACTACCCACCCGCACTTTTAGTCAGCCTTTTACTTTTGTTGTTTTTTTCGTAAAACCTATCACTTTCCTATGCCATCATTTTCATCTTCCTCATTTCCATCCATATTCTCACCTTCACTGCTACCAATTCACTTTCATACATGATTTTATTGTCCTTTACGTAACCCCCCCTCGCTCATCCACCCAACTACCTTCTTCATTTTCATCTCTCAGTCTCACTTTCTCATCACCACTGACTCTCCACGCTTACATGCAATCCTCATTTTACTCCCCTCCTCTTCACATCCTTCACCCCACCTAGCTTCGTCACTTCCGTCTTATTCTCAGTTCGCTTCTTACCACCCCAACTCACCATCCACTTACCTTCGTTCTCATTTCTCCTTCTTAACACCTTCATTCACGTTCAGATATCATTTTTTAAATTATCTTCTAAGTAAAACCTCCCTCATCAACCCACGTTCTTTGCCTACTTATCTGGTTTTCATTTCTGTCATTCTCAGTTCGCGTCCATGCCACCTGTAGTCACAATCCACTCTCACTTTCATTTGTCTTTTTACGTATCATATTCTTTTCGTTATTCCTCCGTTATTTTCATCTACCCCATTCACAGCTTACTTCATCACCGGCTTCATAATACAGTACTATTCATCAACACTTTCACTTTCTAGCATTGTTTTATTGATACCTCTTTGCTACAACTTTGTTTCACCTTCTCACCAACCTATCGTTACTGCCTCATTTCCATGTAATATCTCACTTCACTTTCATACAGTATAATCCTTCACTCATACTCCACTCTCACTTTCCACAATGCCACTTTTAGTTATTTTTCGGATATCCTATACGTAAAGCCTCTCTCCCTTATTTTTTCATATCTGTATTCTAGTTCAGTTTCCTCCTACCGCACCTTCACTCACCTTCCACTGCAGGCTTGGTCACCTGAGGACAGTATCGAGCGATAGCAATCCGAATGTCATTCCGAACAGCAATGAAATAGGTGGTCACACGAGTTCTGTCCAGCGCCTTGTATAGAGGGCGCTGATTGAGTCCGGATTATATCAGCAAAGGTAAAAGGAAGTGAATGTCGCCATGGGAATGAGGGACAAACTTTGGTCTTCCTTCGTACTGAGTCCTGCTGATACACGAACCGCAGGAGAAACAGTGTTGAAGAATAAGGCTAACGAGGCTGCTGCTACTCCGCCTGTGTTAATGATCGTCAAAAGAAACTGAAAACTAATGGAAAACGTCTCAGTTGTGGCAAGTGGTTTACCGGAAGGGGAAGTGAGGGTATTTATTATGAACTAGACAGAGAGCTTAGTTTGGAGGATCCAGAAATCGCGAGGCAGTGGCTGACACAGCAGACCCTACTGCTGTATCTTCATCGGTTCAGTCTTGTATCTCATTTTACTGAAATTATAGGATACCGACATGAGGAAATCTGTGACTGCTGGGGAACGGTGGGATAAAAAAAAAAAAAAATGGTCAGGCCAACATACTGTGTTTACTACCCCTGTGTTTTCAGAATTGTTTGACTTTTCATAACAGTATTAACGAATCAGTAATTATGATTTTAAATCAGCACTGCTCTTTGTATAATTAGAAATAACATCAGCAAGCGTTGGACCCCGAATATAGCCTGAAATCTTCAGTGTAAAAACAAAAATGATCGTCTTGAAATGCTTACTAATGGTCCCAAAAACTCATAAATTATCGTGTATCGAATGAGAAGATAATTGTGGAAGCAAAAATGTTCTTGTGTGACCACAGCTGTATTTCATTCATCGTTAAAAAGAGGTTTTCACTACATTCCTCACTTCCCCGACCACTCTCTACCCCCCATCTAACCCCAGTCCACCTCCCCCTACCCCACCGCCCCCTTCATCCCTCCCTCTTAATGTTTAGTCCTACTCTTTGCCTTCCCTATATTCCTGCCTCCTTTCGAGTCGAGGTGATATCCCGGTACTTGATTTATTTTGGCCAGCCTTTTTTATTGTGTGTGTGTGTGTGTGTGTGTAATTCACCGGGTCGGTCAGGATCACTTGATGGTCGTGATCGTCAGTATTTTACCCTCCCGGAAGGGAGCTGAGAGCTCATATAGTCCGATCTAAGGGCAAGGCTGTGACCTTCACACACCCACACACCCGTCCCCTTGCTCAAGGGGGACAGTAACCACCCACTTCGTCAGTGAAACTTTTCGCAACCTGAGCGAGGCGCGAACTCCCGTCTACCAGATGGCAAGCGAGAACGTTACCACTGCGCCAGCGAGCGGTGTGTGTGTGTGAATCTCTCTCTCTCTCTCTCTCTCTCTCTCACACACACACACACACACACACACACACACACACACACACACACACACACACACACACACGCACACACACCATTTTTTCGACGTCTACTTTCTTATACTCCTATGTCAAGTTTATTGGTAAGATGGGGTGGCTATAAATTCCTAGCTGCTTACAGAAAGGCTTACAGTAACGGGGCTTACAGAAAGAGGATTAGAGAGTTAAAGAGCAGAGATTAAGGGTCAGGTGTACGCTGCATCTCTGACCTGGGGCCCATTTTATAGTCCTCTCTCTCTCTCTCTCTCTCTCCCCCCTTTCAGACGATTGTTTTCAGCTTAAGGATGATCATTTATAGTGATGGTGTTAGTGAAGGCCGTATCTAGCACAAAGACAACCAGGGTTACTGAGTTGCGACTAAGTGATGGAGTGAGAGAAAGAGGCAGACAGAGCAAAATGGTGAGATCAGTTCAAAGATTTCCTGGCACTGGATGGAACAGACGAACAGCCAATATATCAGAATGGGGAAAGGTGGGAGAGAAAATCGTCCCTCTAAAGAACTGATTCAGATTGATGATGGTGACAACGATGATGATGATGATGATGATGATGATGGTGACAACGATAATAATGATGATGATGGTTCCTAACATGCTCCGAGAAGCCTATTAAGCCGAGGAGCAGCACGAACGAATATAGAAATACGTCAACAGAAGAGACCTTAAATTACATAGATCGTTTGTTTATATTTTTACCCACATATTCAGGTACCAAACGCTTCAACAAAACTGAAACTAGAGAAATAAGACAAAATAAAATAATAATGTAGACTATTTAACTGGTCTCTAGAACTCTTCATCTTGGACGTTGGTAAGATCATTTATAAATATGACACCATGTTTGTCATAGTCCCACCTTGATTGGCTTATGTATAAATCTTCCTTAGCCTAAGTCATGAATAAGATTGTTTTTGTATGCTCTTGTCCCATTTCATTCAGGTACCAAGCACTTCACAACTAAACCAGAGTTAATACAAAAGGGACCAAATACTAGAAAGAAAACTGATTATAGTTATAGTCTTGTTTATCGTAGGGACAGGTTAGGAGGTTTTATAAATATGGGCCAGAGCGCTGATTAACGGTGGTGGGTTGGGATAAACAGTGACCTGGCAGTAACGGGACGGGGTTAGGTCAAGGTGGTTCCGGTGTCATTAGTGGTTTGGACAGGTGTGGTAGGATTCCCTCGTGCTTAGAGATCCCTTGGCGTTGGTATACGTGAGCAAGGAAGAAATGGAAACTGTTTTTTCCCTTTTTTATTTTTCCACAGCACAACGTATCGCAGTATATAATACAGCATAACCTGACTCGGTCTAGCCCAACATAATCAATTCTGAGCATTGAAGGAAGTATGTTTTTTTTTTTTTTTTTTTTAAGCATAAAATAACGCAATAAACAACAACACATAGTTACCAGACCTAACGCAGCCTAACGTACCCTAATCTAAGCACCGGAGAGCCATGTCGTCCATTACCATTTTATGAAAGGGATGTATATACCGGTACCTCAGCCTTGCAGGGCCGTCCTTCGTGAGTCCTGAATCCTCCAGTTAGTTTCCTCGCAGTCACACGCCAGTGAAGTTGGTGCTCTTTCTCTTTCTCTCTCTCTCTCTGTAAATGAGCTGCGTATGTCTGTTTGTCTGGAACGTTTTACTCAGTGTAAGGTGTACGAATCCAGCTTGTAAGCTAGTGCTTTTCAGCGTTTGTTTGCAAGGCTTTGTCCCGACCAGTTTGTTGACGTTAGGCGCCTTGTGGTGTGATTGCATGTTCGTGGAGGTGTTAAGTGTTTCCCAGTGCTTTTGAACTGCTGTTGGGTGTGTTCACTGTTCGTTTGTTGTTTCACCGGTAAGAACGGTTATACCCTATAACAGTTGTGTGCAGAGGGGAGCTTGTGTTTTCCCACCATTATCCTGCCAGTTTTAGTCGTGAATCAGTAATTTATTTTGTGTATTTCTCTCGCATTCATGATAAGTTAGAATAATATCTCGGCAAGCAGATCCCTTTTTCTTTAGTGGTAATAGGAGGTTAGTATATTAAAGCTTAATATATAGTATTATTTTTGCGGCTGTTTTTGTTTTGTTTCACTCATAGCTCGTTTACAGATTGATTTCTAAATTGTGAAAGTGTCCCCTTTCCAAATTTACTTTTTGATATAGATAATTCTTTGCAGGTACAGACTGCAGCTTTGTGTTTTTGCGTTGTGATTGCGCGCCACAAGCCATGCAGTAAGTTTGTTTCGGCCAGCCCATCTGGTCGTGGTAAATTGCAGAAGTGTCTTAGGTAGATTCACGTTGCTTAAGTAGTAAACAGACAGCTTGTTCCTATTGTAAACAATTTATTTACCTGCGGTACTCTTTAGTTATTGCTCGCGCCGCGTAGTTAGTGTGCCCGTCACCACGGTTCATGGGCGGCGCTGATGACGTTTATGCACTACACCCGACGCCCGCGCCTTTTGAAATCAGCCATGAATTCGAGAAGTATAGTGCCATGGTACACTGCGTAGCTGAAGTATAGAGCCAAGGCCCACTGCTCAGCTTCTTTAAGCAACAGATGAACAGCTACTGCAAGCTAAGAATGTTCCAGTTGCATTACCACGGTGGAGTGGGGGGGGGGGGAGACGAGTGCGTGTGTTTCAGTGTGGCGGCCAAAGTTACACGCTCGCTGCGGAGATAGCCCCTCTACTGTATACTGTTGAGCTCAGTGTTTGCTACCCTTGTGCAAATTTCCTTGTCATACGGGCACGACCCGTGTGACAAGGAAATTCCATTGTCACCCTGGCACGACCTTTCCATATTTCCATTTGAAATTAATCTTTCAGTTTTTTTTTTTTTTTTTTGTGTCCGACTCTGGGCATAGGCTTCACAGCCTGCTATCAAGGCCCAGCAGCCCTCCTACATAGCATACGCCTCTACATGTCACCACTTCGGCGCTAACACCCACCGTCCATATTGAATACATGCTAGGGCTGTCTCATACAGGACTGGTGTATTGGTATTAGCGGGGGTATTTTTACGACATGTCGGCGGGTCTTCTGGTAGATCAGTAAAGCCTGATTCAATGAAATTCAAATCCTTAACCTGTTCCCTGCCCCAGCCGGGATTCGAACCTGGGTCCGTTAGGACTGCAGGCCACCTCTCTACCGATTGTTATGCGTCGCAGATCACCATAGGTAACAGCCATTTTTTTTTTTTTTTTTACATTATACCTATCAGATACGTTACGACTTTGTATCACACACATCTTTACCCCGACGAAGTTACCATCAAGAGCAAAACTTTCCACCAAACTCTTCAAACGCACGTCTTACTTTTGGGGTACTGCAATTTCAAATTCTTCAACAATAAGTTAGTGTAGATAATTTCAGTTATTTAAGTTAGGATAGGATAGGTTAGGTTTGAATAGGTTAGGTTATGATGGACCAGATTCAGTTTAGTAAGAACGCAGATTGGGATTTGGCCTGATAGGTAGGTATTCGGGACTCAAAGTTAAGCAGTAATCCGAAGTGGTTAAAATCAGGGGGATTTAGGAGCAAAACCCCCAGTTAGGATAACGTAGACTAGGATATGGATACGTTAAGTTAGGCCGTATCGTTAGGTTTCCCACAGATTTGAAAGTTTAATGCACTGACAAGTCCCGTGGACGAGATTGTCGGTAATAATCTACGCGCCAAGGCGGTAAAGAGTTTGTGATGGGCGAACTGGCGGCTTCCTTTTAACTACTAAAATAGGTATATTTTATTTTCCTGTACACTTTTTATAGTTCAGAATTACCAGATACCTGTTTGTGTTGCTTACTGTTATAAAATTTCTTTCCTGAAGTCTGTGACATCGTAAGGAGACCTGTAATCGCCGTGGCCGTTTGGTAAAGTTTTACCCAAATTTCCTTACCAGTAATATGAGGGTAATTGTGCTATTCTAACACGTTTGACATGCATTCTTTTTATCAGTGTTATATAGCCGATCTGCTTCAGGGACATTACTTGTATTTAAATTTCTAGATAAGTTCCAGTTTCGGATACCATTGTAATTCTCAACCAAAACTGGCCAAACATTGTGATCGCTTTTAATAGCTGCAGTTAATCACTTGAGTATACTGTATTGTATTTCTTTTGCAGAAATATTAACCAATTTGTGATAAATACCCTCTCTAATATATATATATATATATATATATATATATATATATATATATATATATATATATATATATATATATATATATATGGTATTATTTTGCTTTAATCCCACCCGGTCGCTGGAAAATGTGACTTATCTCTATATGTCGGGTGTATTGAGTACATCATTTTCTTTTCAGTAAACATCCGTCGCAAATAAATACTTTCCGAGATATATGTTATTTTTCTTAATTATTTGAGATGAATGTTGCGCCATATTTGCTGGTGCGGGCACGTTCACTCGGTCTAAGTCGGCTGGACTCGAGTGTACTCGGCTGGTAATTTCGTATATGTGAGCTTTAACAACAGCCAATCAGGCGTCGCAAAGGAAGAGGGACTTTTGAAACCAGCCAATCACAACAGTCGTAAGTAAAGCCAGCCAATCAGCTTGAAGTATTTGTGGGTGACGCAAGTACGCCCGAGATTTGAAAGTCAGTCACAGTCATGGCCTCCGGTGCAGAAGAACGTGTTGTCGATTTCAAAGCTTGTATCGGGAATAAGACGGACTACTGGCAGATTATCAAGGACTATCACAGTAATAACGAAACATCTATTGAACTACTAAGAAAACACGGGGTTTTGCAAAGTGCAGTGCAGTGTAAAGAGTGTGATTTGCCCTGCAAATATCGGGAAGACAGACATCAGTGGTACTGTGGCCGGTGGAAAAAAAAATAAGAAGAGTAAGGGGAAGGTGCAGTGCAAATTCACCGTTTCTGATCTCTAGGTAAGCATTCCCCTAGGATAGGTTAGGTTAGGTTAATGTAATGGGGGGTCTGGGGGGCGAAGCCCCCCAGTTAGGAAACACGGCCAGGGCTGGGGGGGTCTGGAGGGCAAAGCCCCCCAGTTAGGAAACACGAACTCAAGGAGCTGAAAATTATATTTTTCCGAAGGATTTTAGTGTTTTTCGTTTGATTTGGATACCAGTTCCAGTCGGAAATCACTCGATTTTCCGTGTTTCCCCCACCCAAAACCACGCTTTCCCACAGGGCATTATTCTTTCTCAGGAGTTTCAGAATGCAATGTTTTAGTGTTATGTGATTCTGGTGGTAATTTTCAGTGAAAATTACTCGTTTTCGTCGTATTCCCCCAATAACCTTGGTACAGTGGGGGGGGGGGGTACGGAAAACGAGTGATTTGCGACAGAAATGACTATCAGATTCACATGAGAAACACTATAAAACATTGCATTCTGAAACTCTTGAGAAAATATGGCAGGGTGGGACTAAAGTAAAAATTTCTAGATAAGTTCCAGTTTCGGATACCATTGTAGTTCTCAACCAAAACTGGCCAAACATTGTGATCGCTTTTAATAGCTGCTGTTAATCACTTGAGTATACTGTATTGTATTTCTTTTGCAGAAATATTAACCAATTTGTGATAAATACCCTCTCTAATATATATATATATATATATATATATATATATATATATATATATATATATATATATATACCACAAAGCCAGCCAGGAGACAGGACGTGTGTGCTGGGCAATCCCCAGGTCCTGTCATCCCCCCTTACTGTTTTTTAACCAGCCCATACCCCACTGACCGGTAAAGTTTTACCCAAATTTCCTCACCAGTAATGAGGGTAATTGTGCTATTCTAACACGTTTGACATGCATTCTTTTTATCAGTGTTATATAGCCGATCTGCTTCAGGGACATTACTTGTATTTAAATTTCTAGATAAGTTCCAGTTTCGGATACCATTGTAATTCTCAACCAAAACTGGCCAAACATTGTGATCGCTTTTAATAGCTGCAGTTAATCACTTGAGTATACTGTATTGTATTTCTTTTGCAGAAATATTAACCAATTTGTGATAAATACCCTCTCTAATATATATATATATATATATATATATATATATATATATATATATATATACCACAAAGCCAGCCAGGAGACAGGACGTGTGTGCTGGGCAATCCCCAGGTCCTGTCATCCCCTCTTACTGTTTTTTAACCAGCCCATACCCTACTGACCGGGCTAATGTATGGCCCGGCCTGCACTATAGGTGCAGCGAATCTTTGAACGAACGAACACACACACACACACACACACACACACACAGTATACAGTAGCTAATAGTGATGTAGAGCGAGATACTGACGAGGAGAATGAGTGAGGTGAGGTGGGGCAGAGGGAGGGGGAGGCCAAGGATGAGATGGAGTGGAGAGGTATACTAGAGTGAAGGGTGTGAGCTGGGTACAGGACAATGAAATGGCGGGAGACAGGGTGACATGGAGGCGATTTGTTTGTGGCCACCCCTTATGGGATAAAGGCATCTGGCAATAGACATAGTGATGTAATATTTGTTTACGTTATTTTTACAAGGGAGGTAGTGAAATATTGCACTCGTTTCATTACAGGTATGATTAAAGTATGTTTTCATATATATTCATTTGCAAGTATCATTAAGTGTATTTTGTAGGGAAGTATCATATACTGTACCTGTGCTGCCTTGTTTTTTCCTTGTGCATTTTACAGTAGGTATGCTGTAGTCAGTCCTCATTTCTTCCATCCTAGATACCCATGATTATATGTGTATTTTCCCCAACTTTTTTTTTTTTTTTTTTTTCTTCAGGTATGGCTTAAAGTGAGTTAGGTCAGTTCTAGTTACTGATATCAGTTATTTGTGTGTGTGTGTGTGTGTGTTCTCTCATGACAGAATTTGGCCATTTTCAGTTTTTTTTTTTCTATTGCCAGACGCCTCAATCCCGTTTGGGGTGGCCACAAACAAATCGCCTCCAAGTCGCCCTGTCCCCCGCCATTTCACTGCCCTGCTCCCAACTCACACCCCCTTCTCTCATATACCTCTCCACCCCATCCCTCCATCTCATCCTCGGCCTCCCCCTCCCTCTTCCCCCCTCCACCTCACTCACATACACTCTCTTCCTCAGTCTTTCACCCTCCATCCTCTCCACATGGCCAAACCACCTCAGTGTGTTCCTCATAACGCTTCCTATCACATGAATAATAATAGTAAATTCACCTTCTGTAGGTGCAGTTAAACTAACTGTAACCTGTTTTATAATATTTTTCAGATATAAATTGATTGTATATGATTTCTGTTATAATAGGAAACTTTTATACCGTGTTTGCACTGTGACATTGTTTTTTTTTTCAGGTGACTATATTTTTTATTTCATCATTCCAGGTAATGGTTAGCATTCCATTCTTTGTAGCAGATATTAGCAAATTAATAACATATCCATCTGCAGGTACATTACTACAGAGCCTTGCCAAATTGTTTTACCAGACTAATGGAGGTCACAAATGTCACATTAATTCAGCAGTGGCCAATGGAGGTTTTGGAAAATGATTCAACAGTACACCTTTGACTCACTATCCTTCAGTGTAATCACACACATGATCTAATTTAAGTTCTTATGGAAGAAGTGAAGCTGGTTCATTATCTAGCTACCCACCAAGTCCACTTCCTCACTCCCACACCATCAAAGCCATTCCATCATTACTCGATCATGCTTAGTACTCTTGTCATCATATCACAGTTTTCTAATGTTCATTTGTTTCTTTGAATAACTCTGCTTAAAATTTCAATATTTTTTTCCCCTTGGATTTTTTATAACATAAATGGTTGACAAATCACTATCATATACGCTGCACTCACCTAACTCACTGTAATTTCCTTCTGAACTCATGCCATGAGTTGGAAAAAATTGAGTTTTAAAAAAACACACCTTATGGAGAAAAATATATTTGATTCTGCCATGGTGTCAGGTAACCTAGTATAACATTAACGGAATCCCTCCTAACACCACTTAACACTGACATCCTGTCTGAGAAGTATGTAATGCATATCATATAATGATAATAAACAATATTAAAAGACATTACATATCTTTGTATGATAATAAAAACTACAGAAAAGCATTTACCTAAATCCTGCTGATGACAATGCTTACATTGACGAGAGACGGGTAGTGGTTTCAGCACACTAGACTAGTTGCAGTATTGGCCACTAGGTGTAGGTGGCATGGGTGGAGAAAGCATTGTTCTGATTTGCTCACAATCACAAGGACAGTGAGCTTAAATATGATTGGCTTCCAGTCACGAGTTGCGGCTACAATTCCATGAGTTAAACATCTCCTCAGAAATAAACCATTTTCTAGTGGAAGAACGCGAGTTAAAGCATTTTCCGCGAGTTTGGTGATAATGGTGACTTAGGTAAGGACACTGTGAGTTAGATCATACGTGAGTTAGAAGTCCGTGAGTTATGCAAGTGCACTGTGTATGTCACGCAGCTTCTGCACAGGAACACCTCTATCCAGTTTTTTCAACATTTCTACCCTAACTTGCTTTATATTTGCTTTTAGCACAATCAAACAATCTTACTGCTCCGAAAACAGCTGTTAACCCCCTAACCGCGGGTGTCATTCCAGAATGACATTGCAAAAACTGGACCAAACCGTGGGTGTCATTCTGGAATGTCTGTGAATATTTTGAATACCGCGCGTTTTTTCCGCACGCCAATTGTTTCAAGGGAGAGTAGCTATTAAGTTCTTTCACTCCAGCCGACCCCCACCTCCCACCCCCCGGGCCCTCCACCCCACCCCTGACCAAACACGCATCAGTATCTGTCCAGCTTTGTGAGTGACAACAGTGCTGATGTGGCAGTGAAGTGCGGGCAGTTACAGTGCCTTTTACCTGGCTCAGTGAACACAGAGTGGGTGTTTATCGTATGTGCAGTGTTCATATATGTTTATAGTATTATTATCAGAATGAGGTTGGCATTTGGTAATGGTGTGTGAGGCGAAAAATAGTGATTTTAGATCGCTCACTTCTAATGGCACTGCCCATGAAATCATGAAACCTACATCATTGCAAAGCCAAAGGTTAGTACTTTCTAATGGTACCTTATTTTTCGCTCTAGATTTATTCTGTGCAGAGTTATAAAGGTTTAAAGTTTGTTTACATTTTGGCTGGAACCCCCATGGGGGGGGGGGGCAGTCGGGTCAAAACAATGCCTGCGATTAAAGGGTTAATACACCATTCTGACCAGACAGATGACTAACGTGAAGATACAGGCAGCCATTGCGGTGGGTTGGTGGGTAGCAACGTATTGGTTACTTTGAGGGGCTTCTGTTACCAGATTTACAGCCATATATTACAGTACATCCTAAAAATGCCCCTGTATGTCTTATTTTACAGTCATCATATCCCAGTGACTTCCACAACTCTGAGCGTATGCCTAAAATCAGATTGTCGGGCATACCATGCTGTGTATATAATGACCAAATCATGATGTAATATTGAGCCCACATGTATCTTAACTGCAGGTAATTATTGACTTTTGCTCTGTCTACATCCGTTGACTACTTCCCAGGGCAATTTGAACCGGTTTACGGATATTGGTAGATGCTTTGGGCATATGTATCTCTAGTCGGCTTTTTGGCAGAGATCAGTGTGTGCCAAAACTCAATATGGTTCGCTGTATTTTGGGATTTTGGATGTCTAGGTGAGTGTTTGATTTCTCAGTTTGCCTCCACATTTTACTGTCAGAATTATATATTGTCTGTTTTGTACCATATTGAATAATGAAAGTAATTAACTGCTGTGCATTAGCAAACTGTGAATAAGATTACAACCAGAGAACCCTTGGAAATTCCATGTACTGTATCAATTTTTAAAAATTTTAAACAATAATATGTTGTGAGGTTCTGAGCTACATGCGTGCAGCAAATTTGTGACTAACTGTGACTATCGAAACAGATGAAAGAAAAATTATTCTTCTCAATGTTTGGGCTGTTTTTGCACATCTGCTGTATACTGTACATGAATTTACAATGTGTGTGCAATTGCAGTGATTTTGTTGCTGCTCACCATGGCAAAGAAGCATTCCCTTTTCTCTTTCAGAGCATATGTGTTAAAAAAAAAAAAAAAAAAAAAAAAAAAAAAAAAGACAATCAAAGCATCAGAAATTGCACCGGCAAGTTCAGAGCAAAATGTATTGCAAATGGGGGGGGGGGGAAGAGTTGAAACAAACTTTCAGACAGGGTGGCTCAGTCAGCTTCCATGTTCAGAGTATGAGGTGGCCAGTACCTTTTAATATGTAAAATTTAATGTGGTCACATAATATGAAGGATGTGGGGTTGGTGTAGGATTAGTGCCCCTCCCTGTAAAACAATTAACTCTAAGCCCTTGGCCACCCCGTTTGGGATACTTGGCATCTGGCAATGAAACATTACTGAAACAAGAAAACACTATGACATGTTTTACTTTTCTGGTAGTTGCAGTCATTGCACAGTCAGAAGGAATGTACAGTAATTGAATATTCAAGACATGTTTATTGTACAAAATATCAAATGACAGAACATGTGCACAGCATATCATGTATTTAGTGTACCTAGTGATGGTAATTAAAACCTGGTATCAATTCTGTCATGGCTGCAGATTTCAGTGTGAAGGTAAAAATGATGTCCATGCAATGTGAAACTTGCAACTTTCAATATTTTAAGCAGGGAGTTCCATATTAAAGGAAGTCAGAACTTCCAAATGTGAGACTTAGTGGAAGCCCTGTGCTATCTTAATGGCATGCCTTTTGACAACTGGTTTCCACTTGCAAACAACCCCGAAACGTAATAATGCTTTATGCACTCCACACTCACTTATAAAGTGTCCCAGTACATATCAGTGATGGAAATAAGCTTTTGATGTTACTGTAGTAATAACTGAAAATAAGTTGACCTGTTAGTAAAATATTTAAGGGTAAACTTAAATAAAAGTGAGAAATATTATGAGAAATGTAATTCCAAGAACATAAACTGATGGTCAGGAATGGTTAATTGTGAGGATTTCATATTCAGACAATACATTTATAATAGTGCTGACTCGCAAAGTTGGATAAGAAAAATTTGTTAGAAAAGAGTCATCCGGTTCACATTCGAGAGCAGCAGAATCGGTGTAAACATAGCTGATCCAGTCCCTCCAGCCTTTTAGGGGTTATTATTTGGGTATTAGAAAAAAGTAAGTGCAAATTTGTCAGCCCTGAACCAATTAACATTTGTTTCCATCTGTTGTTATATTTGGTTATTGAGGGGTTTTGTCATTGCAATGACTTGGCAGGGCAGTTAACCACAGTCAAGGAGGTTTCATTGTATTGAAACAGACTGGTGTTTTACACTAACACCACCACTGACACTTGCATCTTTCTTAGAAGCCATAACTACTGTAGGATTAAATGTACCAGTAAGTAAAATTAGCCAAGAGTTAGACAATACAGGGATCGCTATCAAGACATGCAGTGTGAGCAGTCCTAGTGAGCCCATGCTACTCTCAGGATCAACTGTGGCCGCCTGGTAAACTAGTCTGGTGGGCATAGGAATTTCAAGTGCTCTCTCGTAATTTTGTCCAGATTCTGGACCATGTGATACCGGAAAATTGGTTTTGTACCTATGGTAATGTAGCTGTTCCTGTCCAATTTAACAGCATTAATACCTTCATCTTTAACTACAGTAGTGTATGATTTGTAATATTTGTGCTAGTAGATATTGTAAAACTAAATGCATCTTGTTCCATAATCTTCTCTGGTTGTTGATCCAATAAAATTTGAATTTTTCTCTCACAAGTCATCACAGTAACTATGAATTTCAAAGTACCTCAGAACATTATTTGCATAGCCTGCTCTGGTAACTTCACCAGATCCTTTTACACCAACCGCTCTTTTGTTTGCAGGATGCCCAAATTTCGTCAAGACCTTGGAAGAGACGGTAACTGAGGCTACCAACAAAATTAAGTCTTATCGGAGAAACTGATGCATTGAAAGAGCTTATCATGAGTAACATTGGACACAGTACTGTATTAAGGGAAATGTCACTGCCCAGCCAATGACAGGTACCAAAGATGTACAAACCCGATTGGAGGAGCTGATGGAGAAATACAGGAAAACAATCTGATGCTACAAGGAGATATGTAACATTTTAATTTCAGGCATATCCCAAGAATGGATTCAGGGAATGTCATTTTCAATAAAGCTTTCAGTATAAATGGAGCTAAATTACTTTTCATAAAGAAAAGCTTGGAGTTCATTGACACATGGAACCAGCATTACAAGCAGCAAACATTATTCTTAAATGACGGAGTACACTTTACTGCCATTGGTTCAGTTCATCTTGATCGTTTGTTTAGTGATGCATTACCTTTTTTCTAGAGAAAATCTGTCATCACAGGAGGTGAACACCAACCAGTATAGATATCATACAGTCTGATGAAACTATAGGTAAGATAAACTCTCCACATAATAAAGGAAAATACATACCGGTAGCTATTGGAGAAGTTCTTGTAAACGTGCACAGTCTGCATAATACATTCTCTGATTTAGAGGCTCGTGTCTTTACTGAAGATTATGATGTTCAGTAATTGGTATAACAGAATCGTGTTTGAATACCAAACAGAGATTTTCTGGCAGGGTTTAATTTACCAGGTTATCACATTTTCGGTAGTGAAGGGAAGGTTAGAGCAGGGGACAGTGTGTTGTTATATATTAAATAAGGATTCCATCCAGTTGTAATTACCAGGCCATCAATTGAAAATGTCAGCATTATTTACCTCCAGCGTAGAGATGAATCTCTTCATAAAATCAAACTTGGTTTAATTTATCGTCCATCCAGACAGTCACTCAACATTGAGAATGAAATCAACACTCAAACTGCTTAAATCTCTTGTATGCAGAACACTCTAATATTTGGTGATTTAAAAATTTGCTAGTTTCGAATTGGGGAGAAACCCAATCCTCGCACACAGGGTTAGACTTATACACAAACTTGCATAAAAGTGTATTGCACCAGCTCATAAATTATTCACCATGCGGAGCTAACAGCTTAGATCTTGTTTTAGCCATGTGAAGAAATTGAGTAACATTATTGTGGGATAAGAATGTAGTACAAGCTATCAGCTCATAGTTATATTAACTATAAATTCAGTGACGACAGTTTCAAGGCCAGTTATGAGAAAGTGTCCAACTTTAAGAGTAGAAGTCCCATTTTTCGGCATCTATGGGACCAGGCAAGTGCCGAAAAATCAAAATTGCCGAATTATCAAAAACCCTACCCACTCAGTACCTTATATGTTTCAGTGAACACTATCATCACTACTCATATCATTACAAATGTGTTTGGAGAGAGTACTGTATACTGTTTGATACTGTACAATACTGTAATGAATACAGTACTATACATGAATATGAAAAATAAAGAAATTAGTGAACATACTTCATGGCAGTGGTAGACTCATTCCATCACTTCCACTATCTCACACACTAAGGTGGGTAAAGGCGGGTAGCTAGCTGGCGAGCCTCATGGAGAATTTCAAGACTGACAAAAAAAATCGGAAAATCTGCCGAACGATCAGAGATTTTCGTAAATGGGACTATTTCTCAAAACTGCCGAAATGTCAGATTTGCCAGGGAATTGGATGCCGAAGAATTGGACTTTTACTGTATAACCAGATGCTACAATCCAGTAAGGGGTGGCCGTTCATCTTGAGTGACGGTAGTTGTCTTACAGGGAGTGGCACTAACCCTCGACCAATCCACTTTTTGACACATAAGAAACACGTATGGGCTGGTTATATGGTTACCACTCAGCATTGTAAATGGTTTCCTGACTTACAGGAAACCATTATATTAGTCACTCAGTGTAAAGCCACCTGAAATAGAAAGAATAATTATAACAAGTGACAGGAAAGATGGGAGAAATAGGAAAAGAGGAGAGCAGACACAGAAAAAGAATGATAAAGGTCAAGGAAGTAGGCAGCACTGCATCAAGTGAGTGGATGATGGTCGCCACCATCTACCACCCACTCCACTAGGAATCGTTTTCATTTCATTTTCGTTTTCATTTTTGAAGACTCCAACATGCATGCATGCGTTGGCCTTGGTCATCTAATGGCGGCTTTCCATGCTGCTTGATCCTTGAGGTCACACTCAGTGACCTCTTTCCAGGTCTTTTTCGGTCTGCCACTCATGACCCTACCCCTAACATTAACACTTCTCACTTTCTGCACCCAAATATCATCCCCCATCCTATCCACATGCCCAAACCATCTCAATACAGTATACCCCTCCTCATGACAACACTGGTACACTCCAATCCTGTCCTGCCTCTTAACTCTTCTATCGTAAACCTAGTCCCCCCAAGCCTCACACTCAAGGACATACTGCATTTCCACCTAATCGTTGTTATTTCTATACCGGTATGTTTCGGCTTGTAAATATCCTTTTCCTTTACTGCCAAGGTCTAACTACCATACAGCATTACTTACATGCTGCATACAAAGATCCCTTAGCACAGAGGAAGAGCCCTCTCAGTGCCAGGAGAGGCAACAGCCCCCTGAACTTCTTCCAACCACTCCTCACTCTAGCCTCAGAGCTAACTCCAGCCCCACCTCCAATATGTAACATGTCTCCCAAATAACAATACTCTTCCACACACTCAAGAGGCTCAACAGTAAGATCAGTCCCTTCATGCCTGACAATCTCCACATGCTCTCTCTGACACAGGGCACACATGAAATCAGAATTATCTCACAGTCTGCCTCTAATACCACAACATCTCTTATACAGCCACTTATCACAAATGCTGCACAAGATGGAATTACTTCCTGTGCCCCTGTGGCAAATCACACAAGGCTATTCTCCCTCTTTGATAGCACCACCACCAACCCTAGATACTGTCACTTTTGTTTTATCTGCATTTGCTCTCAAGCTCTTGTGCCCCATACCATCTCTCCACTTCTTAAATCTCCCTTTCATACTCTACAATCAACACCAAATCGTCGGCATACAACATCTCCCACAGGAGTTCATTTCAGGAGTCACGTGAGAGGGTTTCTAGCACCATGATAAACAAGGGGCTCAGGACTGACCCCTGATGCTCACCAACATTCATGGGAAACTCTTTACTCAAATCGCAGTTCACTCTTACCTGAATGCGAGCACCTACATACATAGCCATAACCACTCTAAGCAGCCACTCCTTGATTCCAAGCTTTTTCATTGCCCACATCACCACCTCCCTAGAGACTGTCAAAGGCCTTATCCAAATCATTAAAAACAAAGTTCAGATCATTTTTCTTTCCTGTATATTTTTCCTGAAACTGTCAGTGAATATGGCATCAGTGCTCCCTTTGTGTGACATAAATCCAAACTGCATCTCATCAGTATTCACTCTTTCTGTAATAATATGGTATCTTCTAGAACTCTCTCCATTACCTTCATTATGTTGTCCAAAAGCATTATGCCCTTATAATTTCCCTTTTCAGGGTATCACCCTTCCCCTTGTACACATTTACAATTACACTCTTCAGCCATTCATCTGGGACAACACACTCATATATATACTGTAATCATATTCATCAGGTCAGTAACTAACCCCACTCCAGTATCTCCTGAGGCCATCAGCATTTCAACATTCAACCCAGACATACCTGCTGCCTTCCCCATCTGCATGCTGCTTATTGCTCTGCTCACAGTAGCAGCATCAGTCAAAGGCCAAGGGTCAAATATTGGATCTACTGACTCCAAACCTTCCCTGTTCCAGCAGACTCCTCATTCAACAGCTGGTTGTAGTGCTCTCTCCAGGCATCCTTAATATCCTCACTGTTCCTTTCCATCTTCATTGTTGACATACTGCTCACCTCTGATATGCCTGATGCTCTTCAACAAAATGAGAAAATATTAAGGAAAGTTAAAAAAAAAAAACTTAGGCTTATATTGCTAGTATTAATAAATCAGACCCCAAAGAATTTTTCAGCTACATCATATCAGAAGCAAAAAGGTATTAACTCCAACAATTGGACCCCTAATCACAGATAACGGACAGCATACCAATGATGAAATTAAGAAGCCAAACATTCTTAATACTTTCTTTGTGTTAGTACTTACAGTAGTAAATACAAGCAGGATTCCTACAGTTTCCTCAGTTCTTATAGAAGAATGTGATATAATCAACATATTACAGTTATTGAAAGAGGTGTACGACTTGTAATCGGTAAAATTAAGGTTTATTAAACACTGTTGCCAGAGAAGATATCTCCATGTGTATGAAAGGAACTACAGGTTGAAATATCAATGCCTTTAACGGAAAGAAGGTACCTAATGATATTACAGTTAGTGAAAGATGTATGACTTGTAATCAGTCAAATCAAGATGATTAAAACACCAGGAGTAGACAAAATATCTCTGCATGTATTAACCCCTAAATGCCGGATGTCGGTGTGGACCGACACAAAAGAGGTGGATGGAAGCCGCTGGGTGTTAGTAGGAACGGCAACTGTTTTTGCGCCACAGTTTGAAGTGGCCACCACTTGATCTCATCACCAAGAGCTGTGGCGAGAGTCCCGCCAGCTGAGCCAACCATAACTCAGTCGTCTCTGTGACTTTGCCAGGTGTGGGACGGTGCGTTCTTAAGCCTTCACATTCGATTCCTTTCCTGCCTCACGTGGACTTTTGCCTCATCCACCCCTGCCAAGCCGCTTTCCTAGGATACCAGGAAAGGACTCAGTGATAGTGCCTTGGACACCACTGTACCTAGTTTATCCAGTATCAGTGGCGTTATCATGTTGAGAGTGAAGTCATAGTTGGGGTGGCACACACACGCACGAATACATCCTGCCCCTTGAGCCAAAAATAACTTCTCTTCCTCACATCTTTACTCATTGAAGCGACAACATACAGACCTGGGCATACTTTTATTCGCAAGAAGAAAAGATGTTGAGTAATATGGTCTTTAATTTATTTTCCTAGCTGCCACAGTTTCTGAGATTGTTTGAAAACAGGCTATTTTCAGAAAAATGCCTGTACTGGGAGAACTGCCACTATATAACTTGCCTGGCATTTAGGGGTTAAAGGAACTACAGAATGAAATATCAGAGTCTTTAACTTAAGTTTTTAATGTATCACTAAAGAGCAGTAAGGTGACACACAAGTGGAAGCTTGCAGATGTAACCACCAGTATTAAAAAAAGGCAACAAAGCACAACCAGAAAAATTACCACCCAGTTTAACATCAGTGGTCTGTAAGTTGCTAGAAACTATTATCAGAGACAAATTTATTTAACACTTGGAAACAAAAAATCTCATCAAAGATTCACAACATGGCTTCAGAACAAGCGCTTTTGTCTCAGGAATCTGTTGTCATTTTTCAGCGATATATTGAATATGTACTTTCGAGACAAAATCTGTTGGTGTTGTCAATTTCACTTTTCAGTTTCACATAAGACTCCTTTAGAAGCTAAAGGCAAATAGTTTCAGTGGCACAGTGCTTGGGTGGATCTAGGATTGGCTTACCGGACAAAAGTAAAGTGGTAGTAAATGGAAAAAAATCAGAGTGGATAGACATTACGGTACAGTTGGAGTGCCACAAGGCTCAGTATTAGATCCTGTTCTCATTACAAAACATATATAAATGGTATTGATGAAAGACTATTTTGTAAGATTTCTGAATTTGCCAGTGATACTACAGTAGGTAATGGAGCAGACACAGCATTGTCATGGCAGGCAATTCAGAGAGATCTTGATCAACTGTTTATTTGGAGTCAAGCATGGCAATTAGACTTCAGTATAAATAAATGTAAAGTACTAAACATTGGTGGCAAAAGGGTAAGGGCCAGTCATAGCATGAATAATATTCAGCATGATAGTGTAAACCATGAAAAAGACTTAGGAAATATAACAAGTGATTTGAAACCAAGTTAGCAACGTACAGAGGCTGTTAAAAAGGCCAGTAAATTGATTGAATTCATAGGTAGAGCATTTGAATGTAAACAGGAAAATATCGTCCCCCACCTCATATAATTCTGTAGTACACCTTCACTTTGGGTATTGTGCCCAGTTATGGTCACCTATGACAAAAGATATGGAGAAACTTGAGTGAGTGCAGCGAAGAGAGGTAAATATGATACCAAGACTGAGAAACAAACCATATGAGGGACAAATAAAAGGGTTGAATCTCTTTACCTTAACTAAGTGCAGACCATTGGGGGATAAAATTCAAGTATGTAAAACCATCCAAAGGACATGATAATTTGTCAGTCAAAAAGTACTTCTCAGTAGATTGGTGGAATTATACTAGAAGTAATGGACAAAAAATTGTTGGCAAGTGTTTCTACTCGCACAGAGTTAAGCACTTCATTAGGGTTGTAAATACTGTATATGGAAGAAGTTGGTTTCATATGTAGTTAATTGTGATACAGTAAACGTTTAAAAACCACCTGGATAAGTGTTTGGCGTCTAATCCTCAGCCAGGCATGTTCATGTATGGATAATACATTTATTAAGATTTCTTGTAGTTGATAACATGGAGGGCGTACTAGTAACCGTAGAGCAACAGTGGTATGTACTTTAAGTTGACTAGATGTGTTTGTCTTGCAAGTTAAAGTAGTATAGAATGCGGTTTCCATCCATTCTGCCCTGTGATTTCCTTTTCCTTCCCCCCCCCCCCCCCCCCGCATGGTGATCCTTCACACTACAGTATTTCCTGCAAACTTCGGCTGGAGGATTTGGTGAGTGGGGGAAGTTCCTACTTTCTCATCTTTGTCTTTGACAGACACAATAGTTATGGTACATTAGGTAAAATCTCTCCTGATGACAAACAGTCTCAAAAGGACCAGTAGGTCTGTTGCTGTTTACTTTCCTTTGTACACTCTCTCTCTCTCTCTCAGTAAGTGCTCCTATAGTTGATTGAACATTACCGTATATTCTTATTTGTTGCAGGTATGTGAATGGCAGCTGACGTGGGGTTAGATAGTGAGTATTGCTTATGTTACTCCATATTTTATCATCTAATTTTAATATGAACAAATATGTTGTGTTTCGTTTAAAGGTGTCATGCAGTCTATCATCATCACCATCATTAAGAACTTTGTCGTCATCATCATAATCATCATTAATAATTTCGTTGTCATCATCATCCAGTTTCATAAAATTACACTGGGTGCCGAGATGCGTAGTAAGGCTCTTTGATCTCAATGAGACATGAATCAGAGGAAAAAAGCGTCAGCTACAATCTCTGTTTATAAATGTAGGGATGTTCATTTCAGCGGAGGGAATGTTTATCCCCTTTCGACCGATTTTTTTCTTTCTTTTTTACTTCTGGACAGTTTTATATAAGGATCTCTTGTCCTGAAGGGCTTAATGAAGGCCTTATTTAACTCATCCCGTAAGAAGTTCCTACTAAATCATCTAAAGTTCGCAATAAATAAACAGATACAGTAAACCCTTCATAAGTTGAACTATATGGGGCTCTAGGGTAGTTCGACTCACCGAATTTTCTGACTAATCAGAAGTAATAAAAAAAAAAAAAAAAAACTATAATACCCCCCTAGTAGTCGCAAATTATACGTGATTACTTGTTTATTAACACAAAAGAAGCATTTACAAAGCAATAAAAATAATCAGTAAAAACAGTTTGGCACTTGCCGTAGGCTAGGCTAAGATCGGAAGTTGCATATTGTAGGTGGAGAGGAGCAACAGTTAGTTAATTATGTAAAGTTCTGCACTTATTTACCGTTAATTACGTAAAGTTCTGCACTTATTTACCTCGCTTTACGAACAGTTAAAATTAAATGTAACACTTGGAATATAATAAATTAAAATGTAACACTTGGAATATAAGAAACTAAAATGTGACCTTTTGAATAAACACTAAGCCACACTTCGATCAGAGTTCTACTTACCGGAAATTCCTCCTTCTGCAGGGTCGACTTATCAAGGTTTTACTGTAAACGCATTACCGGATTGAACTGCGTAACATTTTTAGTGTGATCATTAAGAAGAGGTTGTTTGAGGTCATTTAGGTAGATACATAATGATTTACATGAATGCAGAAGTGTTTTTATATCTCACACCTGTGCCACCCACCACTATGTACTCCTCCCCTTCACATGTTACCAATGTCCCTCACTTTCACCTCTGATGCGGAGGGAGGCGGTGGCTCAATCGGTAGAGAGGTGGTCTGAGGTCCTACCAGACCCAAGTTCAAATCCCCTGTAGGGCAAGGAACAGTTTAAGGATTTGAATTTCATTTAAAGCAGACTTTACCGATCTACCAGAAGACCTGCCGACATGTTAAAATACCCCCGCTAATACCAGTACACCAGTCCTGAATGAGACAGCCCTAGCATGTATTCAATATGGACGGTGGGTGTTAGCGCCGAAGTGATGACATGTTGAGGTGTATGATATGTATGAGGACTACTGGGCCTTAGGAGCAGGCTGTGAAGCCTTTGCCCAGAGTCGAGCAACCAAAAAAAAAAAAAAAAAAAAAACAGGATCATCTGCGGGTAGTGAAAGATAACGGGCCTCTCTCAGCTTAGGAGTATATGCCAGCTGAGGAAAGTGACAAGTAGAACGGGCAAAATGGTAACATGAACTTCTGCCCCGGAATGCACCCCAGACCCATTCCTTAATTCAGTTAATCCGTGGTACGGTCGCAGGGAAAAGTTTGTGTAACGTTACTTCCATTTTGCTTGTCACTTTTCTGTGTTGAAAGACGAACAATATGATGAGACCAGATTCGGAGATTTGCTGGGTTTGGATGGAATAGCGTAACTGTCAATAGTAGGTCATAGTTGAAAAAGATGTGTGAGAAGTTTGATGATAACATCCAGTCAAAGACAAAAGTCATGTCGTGAAATTTGGTGAAAATATCTACAGTCTACTTTGTGTCGAAGGGACGATTGGTAGCACTGACCTGAGTTGCCATTTGCTTCTGGTGACCGGCATGTGGATGCCAGTGTGTGTGTGTATATATATATATATATATATATATATATATATATATATATATATATATATATATATATATTCCAACAAAACAAGACAGATTTGCATAACAAGTCTTTCTGACTGCTGTTTTTATTTAGGATAGATGAAGCGTTTCTCTCTTTTATTACCATGTCCACAACGTTACGATTCAGGTAGCTAAGTAACTGTTCGGGAGTCAGTTCTCCATCTTTATCTGTCAACTACTATCAAGTTGCTAATCATGACCTGGAACTGACATTATTTAACCGTGTTGTAAAACAGAATTGACTATTCAGCACATGAAAACAGAGTTATTGTATGACAATATATATATTTTTTTTAATAGAATGGCTGGCGAATCGAATCCCACAGATGAGTTCGAACATAATCCGGACGACCGGTCAGCACATAGCTGTTCATGTGCATCATTGTAGGTGCAGTTCATTTCTTACAGCATAAGCACTGCTTGCAGGTGCTGCTTCCATCATTTTGATTACTTCCTGGTCCTGTAGTGGTGTGGTAACATGAGGATGACATGAACAGTGACGGTGCTCTGTTGTACCTTCCTCCTGAATTCACCTAGTCCACATTCCTATGGTTGTGCTTATACTGAAATTATGTTTGAGCTGTCTGTTCAGGATTTGCTTCCCCTAAATAAAGAGAGATCATGCAACCCCTCATCTCCCTAATAGTTGGATGCATGTTGCTTTCCATCTCCATATCAAAGTACAGTAGGTCTGCTTGACGTTTTGTGGTAAGGTGTAAGATGAAAAATGACCAGGTGATCATTGCCTTACCGATAGCGTTTCGTCTTATATCAAATTCGGACTCAGTAATTCCTGCGAGTCGGTGTTAACGCTCTGGAATTTCCTGGGTTCATTTATACCGTCGTCCCATCAGCAGCAGATGTGAAGCTTGAGGAAGTCAGGCTAGCCAACCATGAATATGTAACTATGGTAGAGCTGTGTCATAATGTTTCAAATGTTGCACTTAAAATCTTCAGAATGACACGACTTTTGTCTTTGTACAGTCATGAGTAGTTCACCGATTCTTCTTTGCCAGCTTGGACAATGAACTTTGTGTGTGTGTGTGTGTGTGTGTGTGTGTGTGATAACAGTATGAATGATATAACAAAGAATGTGAGAAGGAAAGCTACTGTGTCATTTGGGGAGGAATGGGAAATGATGAAAGGAAGGACACAGTCCTTGCAGAGGATTTTCAACAAACTTTTGCTGACGGCTGTACCACGGGCATGTGCGTTCAGGTGTACAGTACAAGGTTTCTTAGAATGGAAACGCCTTACGGTTGGATGGTCACTTCCTTACCTCTTAAAAAAAGAAGAAAAAAAGTTTCCAACAGTTCAAACAACTCCAGTCCCCACTCAGCACCTCACTGAAGACCCCACACCATGTCTCCAACCTCACTTCGGCTTCTGCTTCAGCCACGCTCTAGCCTCCTTCCAGTCCTCCACTTCAACCCTCATTCCACCCGCACTCCAGCTTCTACTCCATCCCCCTCACACCACCCCCACTCATGCCATCCACATTCCACACCCACCCCAGCCCCACTCCACCTTCCACTTTAGCACCACGCACCTCCCCGCTCTAGCTCCACTCCACCTCCCCACTCTAGCTCCACTCCACCTCCCCACTCTAACTCCACTCCACCTCCCCACTCTAGCTCCTCTCCACCTCCCCAGTCTAGCTCCACTCCACTTCCCCACTGTAGCTCCACTCCACCTCCCAGCACTAGCTCCACTCCATTCCCCACTGTAGCTCCGCTCCACCTCCCCACTCTAGCTCCACTCTAGCTCCACTCCACCTCCCCACTCTAGCTCCATTCCACCCCACTCTAGCTCCACTCCACCCCACTCTAGCTCCACTCCACCCCACTCCAGTCCTTACACCAGTCCGCTCTCTTGACCCTCGCAGTGCCATTAACTCAACATTTTACGACTCGCATCAATTACAAGGCCAGTATTCTTTCTCCACGATCTTCGTTTGGATCTGTTTCGTGTTTATTACTTCTCTTTATTAGGAGTCTTCTCTTCTTGTTCTTGTCGTGTATATTCTTTCTTCTTTTTCTGCTTTGTGCTACGAGAAACGGCCGCAAAAGGACGAAAATCCCCTCCAAGTTAAAGTGAATGAAGTATAGATACTGAAAATTATATATATTTCTTCATTATTATTCCCTCGTATTCTTGATGTAGTTGGTATCTGTTTTTCTTGGTTGTGATTTTTTCCTCATTTTTTTCGTTATTTTTTCATTTGGTTTCATTTTCTGAGTCGCTCGTTTTTATTGTTCACCTTTCAATTAATTTAGCTTTCCATGCTTCCTCTTGTTTATCTCTTCTCGGTCCTCCCCCTTTCCAGCTTTAGTTTTTTCATTTTCTTTTCAGTCCTCCCTTTTTTATTCCTTGTCTCCATCTTTCCCTCTCGTTACCTCTCTTTCCATCTATATTCTTTCCATTTTCCTCTTCCCTTCTGTATCCCTCTCCTTCCTATCTTCCTCATTTCCTTCCCTCTCTCCTTCCTTCTCCCCATCAAATTCTCTCCCTCATTACCTTCCCATCCTTGCTTCTCCCCATCTTCTTATCCTTTTCCTTTCCTCCCTCATCTCTCTCGTCCATTCCATCTGATTACTTACCCTTATTTCATCTCCCCATCCCTCATTCTCTTCCGTCCATTGCCCCACATTTCCATTTACCTACTCTGTCTGTCTGTCTGTCTGTCTCTCTCTCTCTCTCTCTCTCTCTCTCTCTCTCTCTCTCTCCTCGGTCTCCCCTTTCTATCTACCTACCTGCTTTTCCATCCTCCTTTCCCTCCCTCCTTCCATCTCGCTTTTCCGTCCATTCCAGCTGCCTATCCACTTTCCCTCCCCCCCTCTTTCCCCTCAGTCCCCCCCTCCTTCCCCTTTTCCCCTGTCCCCCCTCTCTCCTTTTCCCTCAGTCCCCCCTTCCTCTCTTTTTTCCCCTCAGTCCCCCCTTCCTTCCGCTTTCCCCTCTTTTCCCATAGTCCCTCCCATCTCTCCCTCACTCCCGCCCATTCTCTCTCTCTCTCTCTCTCTCCAGCCCCCATTCTTTCCACTTACCCACTTTTTTTTCCTCCTTTCCCCTTTGTCCCCCTCCCCTCCCATTCCACCTACCCACTCTCTTTCCTTGTCTCCCTCCCTCCCTCCCTCCCATAACCCCCACCCGCGTTTTATAACCCATTTTGTGGGGGAAGTAGCAACTGCCAGCTCACGTGGTC
>NC_137064.1:8089059-8186559 GCF_032717465.1 Coenobita brevimanus
TATTACCTTCCTCTTCTTTTCTCCATTTCATACTTTATCTTCTTCCTCTCCTCTTCCCCATGTTATTCATTATCTTCCTCTTCTCTTCCCCATTTTATTATCATCCTCTCCTCTTCCCCATCTCAGTCTTTATCTTTCTCATCTTCTCCTCTCCATCTCAGTCTTTATCTTTCTCTCCTCTTTCCAGTCTCATTCTTTACCTTCCTCATCGGCTCTACCCCATCTCATTCATCATCTTCCCCCTCTCCTCCTCCTCTTCTCATTCATTATCTTCCTCCTCTCTTCTTCCCCATCTCATTTTTTTATCCCATGGCCTCTTCCCCATCTCATTCTTTAACCTTCTCCTCTTCCTCATCGCAGTATCATCATCCTTTCCTCTTCCTCATCTCATTCTTTGTCCTCCTCCTCACCTCTTCCCCATCTCATTATTTATCTTTCTTCTTCCCTCTTCCCCATCTCATTCTTCATCTTCCTTCTCTCCTCTTCCCCAACTCATTATGTATCTTCCATCTTTCCTTTTCCCCATCTCATTCGTTATCTTTCTCATTTCCTCTTCCTCGTCTCAGTCATTGTCTTTCTTTCCGTCTTCCAATCTTTGTCATTATCTTCTTCCCCTCCTCTTCCCATTTTAATAATTTTCCTTTCACGCCGACCCTCCTGCTCATTCAATACCATCCTTCATTCTATCTTCACACTGATTCACTTCTCTCCTTTTTGTCTCTCCTCATCTCACTCCTTCTCTTCCACTTCCTCTCCCCGTCTTATTTAGTCGTCCTCCCACCTCTCCTTCTCTTCTATCATTCTCCTTCTTCTTGACCTTCACACACATTCTCTTCTCATCTTTTCTCTCCTCTCTCATTTCCCTTATCCACTCACCACGCTCTTCGTCCCTGACCTTCTTCCCCATTCACTTTCGCTTTTCTTAGTCATTCACTCCTCCTTCCTCGTCTTTTCTCCTCTTTGTTTTCCCTCTCTTTCATTCATACACTCACTCATTCCCTCCCCTTTATTTCATTGGCTTATTCAGTCCCTTATTAAGTTTCCTCGTCTTCTCAGTCACTGTCTTCCCATCCTTTCTTATTAATTCTCTTCCTTCTTGATCTTCTCTGTTATAAGCAATTTGTGTTGTTTATTACACCTTACTGTCCTCTTCTCTGTTACATAAATCCTTCCAATATAGCCATACTCTGCATAAATAACGTACAGAAGGATATTAACCACCTATATCCAGAAATAAATAGCTTAGAAAGAGGTGTTGGGGAGCTATATCCAGAAATACGAGTAAATCGCTTAGAAAGAGGTGTTGGGGAGCTTCCTTACCCAACGAGAATACGACCCCCCCCTCTCTCTCTCTCTCTCTCTCTCTTCTCCCCGTTCACCTTTACATCCCCTCTCCACATACTTGTCTTCGACTTTTCTCTCTTTTCATCCCACTTCTCCGTCTCCTCCCACTTCGCTCTCCACTCTCCCCTCCTCTTCTTCGCTCCCTCTTATCTTGCCTCCTTATCTTATCTTTTCCTCTCCTCTACTACGGTTTCCTCCACGTCTTCCTCCACGTCTTCCTCGTCTTTTAATGCCCCCCCTCCCCTTTCCTTTCCTTACCCTTCTTCCTTCTCTGTCCTTCCATCCCCCCCCCCCTTCTCTTCCCCTTCCTCCAGCCTTCACCTTCTACCCCCTTTCCCATCCCACTTGCCCCAGTTCTCATTCCTTTCCTCCTTTCTCTCCTCCTCCGTTTTCTCATTCTTTTTCTCTCTCTCCTTCCCCTTCCGCCGCCCTCTCCTTCTTCCCAGGCATTCGCTCTTCCTCCTTCCTCCCTCCCTCCTCTCCCTCCCTCCCTGCTTCTTCCTCTCCCCCCTCTTCCTCCCTCTGCCGTCCCCTCTGTCCCTCTCTCCCTCTTCCTCCCGCTGGCGTCCTCTCTCCCCCTCCCTCTCGCTCTTCACCACCCACATCCTCTCTTAACTCTTAAACTCTCTCTTCCATCTTCATTCTTCCAACTCACGAATTACTCTTTTTTCTTTCCTTCCTCTTTTTCGCCGGCTCTTTCTCTCTCTACCTCTTTTCCTGTCTCCATTTTTGTTTGTACCCGTCCCCGTCCCTGAGGGGCTCGGGGACGGGTATTGTTTTCACTCAGTTTGTCTTTTTGTTTGTCTGTCTGTTATCTTTACACGAAAACTACTGGTGCGATTCTGACTAAAATTACAGGGATGATGGGCTATGACCTGATCACCTGATTAAATATTGGGCCACGACCCAGGCTGTAGGCCCAGGAAATATATATATATATATATATATATATATATAGTTTTTTCGCCATAACTCATTTCAAATTCGTCGTATCGACATAAAACCAAAACCTAAAGGTGCATCTTTCAAATCTGCATCCTATAACATGCCCCATTACATCAAGGGCATCACCCCCCAGTTAGTGGTAGGGGGGAGTCAGTGTCAGGTGGGTCGGGCGTAAAATTTCAGATAGGCACAAAATGTCAATTTTCACCCGATTTACTCCAAATTTGATATGTGACATCGTTGACTAGATATCTTGTATTTATACGTCAGCATTAAAATGACTGCCGGGGACGGGTTTGCTGTGCCTTGGCACCGCTTCTTGTTATTTTTTCTTAACTTTGGTGCTAACGAAAACTCTCTCTCTCTCTCTCTCTCTCCCACCCAATTTTCAATACTTCCGTCACTTCCTCCTACAACTTTTTTTTTTTTTTTTTTTTTTTTTTTTTTTTTTTATGTGTCCGACTCTGGGCATAGGCTTCACAGCCTGCTATCAAGGCCCAGCAGTCCTCCTACATACCATACACCTCTACATGTCACCACTTCGGCGCTAACACCCATCGTCCATATTGAATACATGCTAGGGCTGTCTCATACAGAACTGGTGTATTGGTATTAGCGGGGGTATTTTTACGACATGTCGGCGGGTCTTCTGGTAGATCAGTAAAGCCTGATTTAATGAAATTCAAATCCTTAAACTGTTCCTGGCCCCAGCCGGGATTCGAACTTGGGTCCATTAGGACTGCAGGCCACCTCTCTACCGATTGAGCCACCGCCTCCCCCATCCATACTTCCACCTGCCATTTATATCATTTCCCCTTCCCTCAAATACTCACTTCCTTCTCCTCCCCTCCCCTCCCCTTTCCTCTCCTCTCCTCTCACCTCCCCTGTTTTTCTCTCACCCTGCCCTCTTTTTCTCCCTTCCTTACCCTCATAGTGCATTATGGTCCTTCTTACTTTTTCCTGTCGGCTTCGTGTGAGGAGTAGGAGTGTTCTTGCTTTCTTGTCTTTATCTCTGACTCATACACTAGATATCATTCATAAAACGTAGACTCTAACAAACGGCCCGTTGCTGTTTGCTTTCCGTTGTATTTCTCCGCATCCCCCTCATTCTCCCTTCTTTTTTCCTTCTTATCTGCCTTTCTTCCTCTTCTTCCTACATCCCCTCCTTTCTTTTCATTCTCCTTTTTTTTATCATTCGCCCTCCCCTTTTCTGTGCATTGTCTCTTCTTTCCTCCCCACGTTCCATTCCTGTCTCCCCTCTCCTTTCCTTATCATTTCTGTATCTTCGTCTTTCGTTCACACCTTCCCCCTTCATTTCCTTCAAACGCCTTCCTTACCTCCTTCATCTCATATCCTCATCTCTTTCCTTTCCACGCCCTTTTCCTGATGTTCATTCTTTAAAGAGTTTTTCTTCCTTCCCAACCTGAGGGACGCCTTCACGCGATGTCACCTATATAACCAGGCAGCTCTGTTACGCGGGGATATAAACGTCCCTCAAACTCCCTCTTAGTCCCCAAAAAGGAGAAAACGTTGAGTCCATCGGGTTACGTTCAACTGAGCCATGACAAGAACGACAACAACAAATCCTCCACTTCCCTTCCCCTCCTCCTCTTCCCTGCCCCTCCTCCTCTTCCCTCCCCCTTCTTTTCTTCCCTCCCTCTCCTCCACTTCCCTCCCCCTCCTTTTCTTCCCTCCTCCTCCTCCTCTTCCCTCCCCTTCCTCCTCTTCCCTCCCCCTTTTCTCTCGTCCCCTCACCCTGTCCTCCCCCTCCCCTCCCCCCTCAGGCATTCCTTACGGCAGCGTCCGGAAACCTGCCACTTCCGGAGAGGCAGCCTTGAAATGTACCCCTTCAGCTCGAGGACGTAGTTTTTTTTGGTGTAGTTGTACCTTGGCCAGACAGTTTTGTTCAGCTTAATTTGGTACTTTGGGAACAGCTTTTTTAACAGCTTAATTGTGGATCTTTGACTTTCTGAATAGCTCAATTGTGGCTTTTTTGAACAGCTTAATTGTGGCTTTTTTGAACAGCTTAATTGTGGCTTTTTTGAACAGCTTAATTGTGGCTTTTTTGAACAGCTTAATTGTGGCTTTTTTGAATAGCTTAATTGTGGCTTTTTTGAATAGCTTAATTGTGGCTTTTTTGAACAGCTTAATTGTGGCTTTTTTGAACAGCTTAATTGTGGCTTTTTTGAACAGCTTAATGGTGGCTTTTTTGAACAGCTTAATGGTGGCTTTTTTGAACAGCTTAATTGTGGCTTTTTTGAACAGCTTAATTGCTGCTTTTTAAACAGCTTAATTTGGGGCTTTTTAAACAGCTTAATTGCGGCTATTTGAACAGCTTAATTGTGGCTTTTTGAACAGCTTAATTATGGTTTTTTGAACAGGATGGGTTAGATTCTTTTGCCTTCATTAAGACGGTCAGTGATTGAGTTCCTAAGTTGAACATAATGGTGTGGTGGTGGCAAGGATGAATGAAAAAAAAAAAGTCATCGAATTAAAGGGGTTAAGGGTTTTAGGCATTTTAGACTGGTTCAGTGATTGAGGATGAAGATGGAGAAAAAGTTGTAGGGTGAAGATGGAGGGAGAAGAGGTGGGGAATAATGCAGGGCAAAGAAGGAAGGAAGGGGAGATAAAGTTATATAGAGGGAAGAGAGGAAGAAGGAAGTGTGAAGTTATGGACAGGTGAAAAGAAGTTGGAATGAGAAATATGGGAAATTATCGCGAAGAAGAAAAGAGAGGAAGAGTTGCCAGAAGATAAACACGGAGAATGTAAGATGAAAAGATAAAGTTAAAGATGCGGGAAATTAGTTAAGGTATTGGAGAGAAGGATGGAGAGTGAAAATAAACACTGATAAAAGTATATAGAATTGAATTGCTAGAGTGGAAGGAACGGCAAGGTTGGAGTGGAGAGAGGTGGAAATAGTTGGTGGAGTAGAGGACAAGAGGGGAGGAGGAAAATTGAGGAGGAAAAATCGTATTGTATATAGTTGTGTAAAAAATAGTGGGAAAGTTAGAGTCATTGTAGAGTGATGTGGATGGATGACAGTGGGAGGAGTGGGAGGTACCGGTAGTGAGGGAATGTGGAGATACTGAGAGGAAGAGAAGAGGAAACTAAATAATCACAGAGAAGGGAGGTGGAAGGGTAGGGATTTAAAAATAGGTGGAAGTGATTGGGAGATTGAGAGAGGAAGGGTGGAGGGCGAGAAGAATGTAAATACTGAGAAGAAGAAACATTGACATAGTGGAAGGAGTGACAGGGATGGAAGGAGGAGTGGAAATGGTTTGGAGATATAAAATGGAGAGAGACGAATACAAAAAAAATATATACTGAAGGAGATAGAATGTTAGTTTTAAAGGTTAGGCGAAAGATAGGAAGAGTGAGAGGCGAAAAATTTAAATACGGAGAATGGAATGCATAATTGAATAGAGAGAGTGGAAGGAGTGGCAGCGTGGAGTGATGATGGGTGGAAATAGGAGGAAGACGTGAGGAGCAGGAGAGGGGATAAAAAGAAATCACTGAGAGGAAATAAGACTGAGTAGACATCAAGGGAGGGTAAAGATAAATGAACATTGTTGGAAGATAGAAAAATGAAGCATAATTGGAAAGGAATAAGAGAGAGAGAGAGAGTACTGAGATGACAGACTGTTAAAGAGACAGGGGAAGAAGTGGCAAGGTTGGAGTGTAGATTGGTAGAAATGATCACGAGATTGCAGGAGGAAAAGAAATGTTATAAACAGGGAAACGGTGAAAGGAGAAGGCAAAGTTGAATACACGGTAAAAGCAGGTGGAAATGGTAGGAAAAAAGTGGGAGCATGGAAGGGAGGGAAAGGCAAAAAATCTGAAAATAGTGACTGAAAGGCACAGTGTTGAACGGTGAGAGTGGAGAGGAGTGGCGTCGGTGTAGTGGGATATGCCGAAGTGATTGGGGGTGAGGGAGAGGAGAGGGGAGGTGGGGAGAATAATGGGAGAAAGGAAAGGAAAAAGTGGATAATGTTGAACAAACGGAGTGGAAGGAATGGGAATATAAAGAGTGAGGTTATATAAATGATTGGGAGAAAAGGAGGGTAAGAGGAAGGGGGCGAGGGAAGATAGTAATACGGTACCAGTTGTAACAGAATATATTATAAAGTGTGGAAGGAGTAGAAAGGTTGATAGAAAGGTAGGTCAGGATACGTCAGAGTGGTTGGGAAAACAGAGGAGGATAGGGAAAGCGAAAAGAAAGGCAGCGAGAAATGTAAGACGGAGTGTAGAATATAATTTCGAACGGAGATTGGAAGGATTGAGGAAAGTGTGAGTAAGGATGGGTCAAAATTTTTGTGAGAGAAGAGGGAACTGAAGAAATTAAAGTGCAGTAGTGAGAGGAAGAGGCAGAGGTAAATAGACTAGGTAGGCCAACTGTTTTTATCTGTCTGTCTAAGGCGATTCATGGCTAGGGCTCGGGTTGATGGATATAGAGGGAGGATTGGAAAGGAGAGGAGGGGGGAGAGGAGCATGTATCGATGAGGATGAATGTAGTAGGGGGGGGGGAGAAAGAGGGAGAAAGGAGGAGAAAAGTGAGGGATGATCATAAATTAGAGAGGAAAGAGATAGGGGTGGGGAGAGGGGAAGGAGGTAGATGGGATGTGGAAGAGAGGGAGAGGGAGAAAAGCATAGATTGGGGAGGGGAGGGAGGAGGGAAGAGGGGGAGGTATAGAAATTGGATTGGGAAGGGGGCAGTGTCAGGAGAAAGAGAAGAGGGGGAGGTATAGAAATTGGAATGGGAAGGGGGCAGTGTCAGGAGAGAGAGAAGAGTGTGGAGGCAGGAGGAAAGTGAGGAGAAGAAAGACATAAAATGAACAGGGAATGATGAAGAGGAGGATGAGGGGTGTGGAGAGAGGAATACAGAGGGAGTGGAGCATAAATTGGAGAGGGAACACGAGGAATAAGGGGTTAGGACTGAGAGAGGGGAAGGGAGAAGAGAGTTGGGGACATGAACGTAATTGGTGAGGGAAAGGAGGACATGTAGGGGAGAAGGAGGAGTGTGGGACAGAGGAAGGGAGAATGAGACAAATTGGATAGGGGAGGTGGGAGTGTGGGGAGGGGAAGAGGATGAGAGCAGAGCCATGGATAACGGCTTTGGAGGGGGGAGGGGGGGGCACATAATTTGGAGAGAGAAAGGAGGAGGAGGAGGGGGAGAGGAGGTGCAGAAGGGGTGTGATTGAGAGGAGGTGCAGAAGGGGTTTGAGAGGAGGAAAGTAAAGAATACAACTTGGAGAGGAAAGGATGGGGGGGGGGATGTGGAGAATGGAAGAGAGTGAGAGGAGTATAGATTAGAGTAGGGGGAGGCGGGGACGAGATGAGTATAAATTAGAGAGGGAAGGAAGAGGTGTGAGGGAGAACGGGGGAGGTGGGAGAGGGACATGGATTGGGGAGAGGACAGAAGGGGAATTCCCAAAGAGGAGGAGCTTAGGGCGGAATGAATTATTGGAGGAGTTAGAGGGAGGTGTGGAGGAAAGGGAGTAAAGGAGGTGAAGAGAGAGAAGATAGGGAGGGAGGGGGAAGAGAGAAGAAAACTAACAAGGAAAAGAGAGAAAGAGAAAAATGCGGAGAGAGAGAGAGAAGAGTTGAGAATAAGGATTAGACGGGGATGGGAATTGAGAAGAAGAATAGGAAGCAAGGGAGCAATGGAGAAAAGAAAGAGGAGAAGGAGGATTAGGAGAGAAGGACCAGATCGGGAAGTAAGACAAGAAGAAACACAGGAAGGATAAAGAAGGGAGGAAAAATGTGGAAGAAAGGAAACAAAGAGAATAAAGGAAGGAAGATGGAAGAAGAAAAGAGAAAGAATGGAAGAGATAGTTATGAGCGTGGAAGGAAAGAAGGATAAGAAAAATTAATGAAGGAAGCAGAGACGGACAAGAAAAAGAACGGATGGAGAGAGAGAGAGATAGAAATATTGATTAGGAGGGACTAAAAGAGATTGACGAAGGGAAGTGGAAGAGATACAGAAGACAGTAGAAGAGAGAGACGGAAGAGAGTGAGGGAAGTAAAGAGAAATCAATACTAATAAGAAAGAAGGAGGAGGGGAAGTGCCTAAATGGAAAAGAGAAGAAAGAAGGGAGAGAGAGGAAAAGAGAGAAGGGTTGGAGAAACATGCCAGGTGGGGAAGAAAGAGGGAAAAGAGAGGGAGGGAAGAAGTAGGTTGAGTTTGGTTCAGTAATCCTCCTATAAACCGGTTACAAACTCATAGAGCGAGATTCCTGTTTGATTATTATTATTATTATTATTATTATTATTGTTAGTTTTCCAAGATCTCAGTAGGTTTTAATTCATTCAGTCCGATGCCTTTTTTCTTGCAACCTCCACGCGGTTTTATTCACCTCAGGAAGGGGAAGTAATGCAAGGGTTAGATAAAGGCTTCATTAACCTTGTCAGTATGAGAGGAATTTCCCAACGTAAATACAGTGGTCTAGAGGTGGAAGGAATAAACAAAACCAGTGCGTCTTCTTCGTGGAAAGGGTAACACAATCACGAGGCAGAGAAAGAAGAAAATAAGGAAGAATGAGAGCGAAAAAGGAAAATATGGGGAGGGGGGAAGAGAGGCACAAAGAAATAGGAGGAGGAGGAGGGAGGTAAGGTGTGTGCTGGAGGGGGGAAGGGGGGATGGAGGGAAAAGGGGGGGGGACTAGCACTTCCATTTCACCTACTTTACTGTCCTTCTCTAACTTCTCTTCCCAATAAACTCGTGTGTGTGTGTGTGTGTGTGTGTGTGTGTGAGAGAGAGAGAGAGAGAGAGAGAGAGAGGGAGTCATAAAGATTGGTGACTGAGATTGGTCCCGAGATCAGAGATTGTATTAGCTTGTAAGAGGAGGACGTATGAGAGGATTGTTATGTAGAGGTGATTGTGAGAGAGAGAGAGAGAGAGAGAGAGAAGGGGGGAAGATGGAAAATGAGCTGCGGATGAATAAAGAAATTGGAAGTAAGAAAGAAAAGAAAATGTGAGTAGAGCTGTACGAATGATAGATAGACAATTAGAGACAGACAGATTTAGAGAGAGAGAGAGAACAGGGGTAGGATGGAAAATGAGCTGATGATGAATAAAGAAACTGAAAGTAACAGAAAAAAATAAGTAGACAGAGACAGACAGATTTAGAGAGAGAGAGAGAGAGCTGGTGATGCAACGTACACTTTTTTACCCTCGAGTATTTTTTTTTGTCAACACTATTCGTACTCCACCCCCCTCCCCTTTTTTTTTTTCCTCATAGTTGAAGGCGGACCTCAGCTACTATAGGGTATTTGTTTTATCCTTGCCGCCACCAGACGATTTTGGTCAGCTTCGTATGGATCTCTGTGATGGAGTTAAACAAGGCTGGGCTGAGTCTAACCCCTCCAGTTCCATGGATGTCTTCAGAGTTAAGGACAATAATCGTTTGAAGGTAGCAAGATACGGATAGAAAAGTACATCCTGGGAGTGAAGTGTGTAAGTGTGAGCAGAGGACGTACTTAACCCCACCAGTGTCAGATCTATCCTAATGTAAATAAATCGTCAGGCAGTGGTAGGAGTAGAATAGAAAAGACGCCGTTACATTGGATGCGGTTAGTGGAGGATGTTTTGTAACCCCCTCAGTGCGAGAGGTTTGACTTTGGCTTTGTAAAATCGTCTGGTGGTAGCAGTGATGATGGTAATAATAATAATAATTAATAATAATAGTAATAATAACAACAACAACAACAATAGTAATAATGATGATGCAAATAATAATAATAATAATAATAACAATAGTAATAATGATGATGTAAATAATAATAATAATAATAATATAAAAATAAATGTAGAGATTGCTTTTAACCCCTTCAGTGCGAGAGGTGTTGCCTGGCTGAGTCAAATCGTGTGTTGTTAGTGTAAGTAAGACATCAACGTGTGAGAGACGGACATACCATAGACAGTCATTGGGCAGACTTTTTTTTTTATGCAAAGAAGAAGGAACCAAAACGCAAAACGTTGCTTTAAAAAAAAAAAAAAAAAAAAAAAAAAACGTTCACTTCGAGATGCCTGGACACACTGCGTTTGAAAGACTGGAGATCATAGGAAGTAGGAAATACAGATAAGGGGAGACAGTTCCAGACTTGACCTGTTGCATAAATGAAGGACTGGAAGTAACGGTTTGCTCTTACAATAGAGAGTTGGACAGAAACGGGACGAGAGTTTGTTGCTAGACGGTTGGTACGCGCCCGTCGTAGGGGTGGAGGGATGCAAGCAGACAGTTCAGAGGAACAGTGACCAATGAAGTATCGATAGAAAAGAGATATGCAACAGTGCGGCGATGAGACGGAGGTTGAAGGGACTAAGGAGGTTCTGTTAGTATCTCTGCCTTGGCTTTATTTTTACCATATTGCACTTTATTCATCTATTCTGACTGACAAACTGTACCGTAGTTTTATATATATATATTAAAGGGCCCCCCACCATCCACTCACTTGATTTAGTGCTGCCTTAAAATGAATTGACAATTTTTTTTTTTTTTTTTTTTTTTATCCCAGGAAGGTGCGTTGGATTCTAACCTTATACAGTAATAAGATGAGCGCCTAGTGTATTATGAGTTAAGGCCTTTTAACCTGATGTAGCCCATAAGGGTGTGCATCCGAGGATTGGTTGGAATTAATCACCCACTGCCACCCAGGGAATATCGACCGATTACTCTAGCCTTTAATATCTGGACAAGAGAATTTTATTATGCCTTAAGGAGGAACATTTGTTAGGAAAGAGATGGCAGTCTTCTACGGTCATTGGAATACCATTTGGGGTTCATGTTTGCTGTTTAGTTGGCGAGAAGACGTTTGGGTTTCTTCTTTGTAATTGTCCTGTTTTTTGTCTTGTAATTATTTTGTCTCTGGCTTGTCTCTGTTTTGCTTGTTTTGCACCTGGCTTGTTGTTTTATTATTGTGTTGTCAGTTTTTTTACCTCCGCCAACGAAGTTGGAGGAGGTTATGTATTCACATGATTGTGTTTGTCCACACGATATTTCCCAAAGTTCTCAATGAATTTCAGTGAAATTTTGTGGAAGGGTGGGCCATGAGCCATGAAACATGAATAGATTTTGGGGTGGATCCGGATCCTGTGTATAATATCTCCAAAAATTCTCATTGAATTTCAATAAAATTTTGTGTAAGAGTGGGCCATGGGTCAAGGAACAATTGATTAAATTTGGGGGCTGATCTGGATCCTATGTATTCTATACAGTGTCTCCACGGATGCGACTTTGGATCCTTTTTAATGGCATTGTTGGAGGTGTGTGCTATGTGGGTGCTTTCTGGTTTATGGTCATGTTTTTATTTTGTTAAGCGTTGTTATTGTCTCTTTTGTTTGTTTTGTATTTGGCTTCTTGTTTTGTTGAGTTTTTCTTTTACGGTCGTGTTTTCAGTTTTTAGTGTTGTTATTATCTTATTATTTTTGTTTATTGTCGCTGTTTTTGTTATTGTTGTTTTGTGCTGTTCGCGAGGTGACGCCAAGGTGAGAGTGAGTTGTCTCTGGGTGGATGTTTGGTAGAATCGTGTGTGTGTGCCATCATGCAAGCCAAGGCCACTGGACGCCATGCAAGGGCAACACTGTCAATGCTATATCACCACCACCACCATCACCACCATTCATCGTCATCATCATCATCAGTCATCAGTTATCATCATCTAACCACCAATGCAAGAGACCTAGAAATAGAATCCGGAAAGCACAGAAATAAAACTATCAACAGAGTTTCCAAAAATACTTCTCAGTCAGAAAACACCCCATGAACAAATGCACTGATCAGGCTGGTAGTGTAATTCTCTCTCTCTCTCTCTCTCTCTCTCTCTCTCTCTCTCTCTAGCTCCTTATTTCAGCCTCCTTATAAGATTGTCACATCCTTAGCTCTTGCATATTACACATTCACATCATCTTTTATGCTATTTATACCTTTGCTGTTGACGTGTTTGCGCCGTGAATACGCAAGAGGGTGTAAAGATGTAAAATGAAAGATAAATCGCTAAGGAGAAGGCTTTACGAAACCTCCCAGTTCAGTGATAATGCGGCTCGTATAAACCCCTTCAGCCTGATGTTCTTTTTTACCGTTTTCTTGCTATTTGCTTACTAACGATTTTGTACTCATTACTGGGAGTTTTTTGTGGTTTATTTTTGGTGTCTGGACGATTTTATTCACCTTAGGAGATACTTATCGAACTGGAGGAGCAGATGTAGCAGTAGTGTGTGTGTGTGTGTGCCCTTTTTACTCAAACGGACTAAAATTACCATCTCTCCACCTTAAATGCTGAGTTGTAACAGTAGATTAGCACCTGAGTATGTCGCTAGTCAAGAAGAAGTGTTGTGGAAAGGTAGTAGAGCTGAATTATTCTTTTCCTGCTACTGAGCTATGTGAGATAATCCCTTAGGAGGACGAAAATCTGGGCCAAGTATAAGTAAAGGTAGTATAGGACTCTCTTAAGCTGAATAAAATCGTCTGGTTGTGGCAAAAGAAAGAACAAAATCGTCTCCGGGTTGAAGGGATTATTGGCAACAGAGGCACGCTTTCATAGTGGCTCTGTAGATTTCCTAACACCTTTTCTTTAGCCCATTATTTTGTATTTTAAAACTTAACATTTTTTTGTACGCTGCTTATATCGCTTTAATATCGTCTTAGTTTGCGTCAGTAGTATAGAGGAGGATATGAAGGTGTAGTTGGTAGAATAAATCGGTGAGGGGGATATTTTAAGAAATCCCCAGTGCCACTTAGAATACGACCCTGAGATGGAAGGAGAGGCGGAGGATGATGTCATTTCTCCTCCTTTGTCATGGTCCCTCGTAGTCCCTTCACAACGATGACTTTTCTCTTGCTGCCAACAGACGATTAGAGAGAGAGAGAGAGAGAGAGAGAGAGAGAGCATAGTGATACGGTGGAGGAGGCAAGACTAGTTCCTTCACCTTAACTTAGCCCAGATATTCGTCTTTTTGCAGCTTATTTCACGTAGCTCACTGGCAGAGAAAGTTAATTTTGTGGCTCCGTATCCTTTCAACAACACTTCTTCATGACTACCATTATATTCCATTGTTAACCTATTGGTACAGCTCAGCATTCAAGATGGAAAGATGGCAATTTCTCACCAAGTTAGAATAAGAAGGAGCATAGTATAAGAAGGGTGTCATTGTACTGAAGGCGTTGAATGTCCTTATGAATTCTTGAGGTCCAGTAATTTATAGTCTACTAAATTATTGTACCTGTATAAATAACAAATCAGTACCACGAGGGATAATTTAGAGCAAGGCCGATAGTGTAGTGGTGCGTGATTGAGGAGGGTGTATTGATTGTGGTGGTGAATATATAGCGTCAATCATGGGGTATACCACGCCATACGCCAGGCACAGTACCGTAGTGTGATGGGGTGGGGTTGTAACTGATACTAACCACGGAGAATAACACGCAATACAGTACCGTAGTGACTGGTTGTGGTTGTAAGTACAGTACTTGATGTTCAACGAGGAAGATAACACGCAATACCCCGAGCTTAGAATCAGTGTGGTAAGTTGTGGTTTTAAGTACTTGATGTGTGGTTGGTTGTGGTTATAAGTACATGTTAAGCGGGGAGTATAACACGCAATACGCCGGGCTCAGTACCGTAGTGTGGTTAGTTTGGGTGGTAAGTACCTTGTGTAAATCATGAACAAGTGGTGCCAGGCACAGCAAACCTCGCCCGACGGCAGTTATTTTGTTGCTGTTAAGTACTGACTCGTTTCTGCCATTTAGTGTCAGTGCACAATTAAAGTTTTAGGTAGTGACGCAAATGTTTTTAAGCTGCACCCTCTGAAAATCCATGGTCTTGCTTTTGACCTTTCAAGGTCACTCAAGGTCAAAGGTCATGCTGCCAAATGAAAGCCCATATGAGACTTGCTATTTAATGGTAATAGTAAATATCTGTCTTCAATGAGTTTCAAGTTAAAGCCTCCTGAATATCCATGACCTTGAGTTTGACCTTTCAGGGTCACTTACGGTCAAAGGTCAAGGTACCAATTAAAAACCCATATAGGATTTCCTGTATGTTGATAATAGTAAATATCTGTATCTTCAACCAGTGTGGAGTTAGAGCCCCCTGAATATCCGTGACCATGAGTTTGACCTTTCAAGGTCAGAGGTCTTGGTGCCAAATGAAAGTCCATATTATGAGTTCCTGTATGTTTATAACAGTAAGTATCTCAATCTTCAACTGTTTACAAGTTATTGCCCTCTGAAAATCCGTGACCTTGATTTTGACCATTCAGGGTCACTCGGTTACCTCTAAATTTTAATCACTTTCTTTTGGGACCAGTGCCCGCATATCCTTAAAGTTTCATGTACTTTCATTCAGCCGTTTTTTCCGTAATGTTGCCAACAAACGAACAAACAAGCAAACAAAGAAACGACCAAAAACATAGCTTGTCGGACTCTGTCCGGGCTGGGTAAATATAACTCGATATGCCAGACTCAGTACGTACTGTGACGAAGAGGATCAGGGGTGGGATTTACAAAGGAAATTACGAAAGAACGCTATTTTTTTTTCCCCCTTAAGGAAGGAGAGTGCTTATTCATCCCGTGCTGTTTGTTGTTCCAAATAAATAATTAATTAATGAATGGAAAAGTAGCATAAACTATTTTGCCACTTTTCATGAAGTACAAGGACAGGAATACAAAAACTTTCCATGTATGTTTTTTGTTCTTCCTGCATAACATAATCTGAGCTATGAGAGGAAAGTGGTAATAAGTTTGTTCGTAAATCTCGACTCAGTTACTACACTGAGAAAATGTAAAAAAACAAAATCTTAATTCTTTCGTTGCCATGGATGTTCTTTGATACGGTACTTTATTAGGCAAGTCCAGACCATCAGATTAAGCTGAGGGAATTTCTGCCAGTCGGAGATCTAGATAGTGTATAACCATTTATTACTAAAATTTTTCCTTCAGATAAATTGATTCGCGTTGTGGCAGTCCTTGAGAGAAAGAGAGAGAGAGTGAGAAAGAGAGAGGTTGGTAACGAGAAGCAGTGTGAGGATGTGTAAGAGAGTGTGAGGATTAATAAATAGTGAAGGGTGAGAGCGTGTAACCCTTTCAATCCAGCGACGTGTTTTTTATTTTATTCATGTTTTCTCCAGACGATTTTATTCATTACTGGAGAGATTTCGAGCGTGAGAGAGTAGATATAACCTTCATTTACCCCCCCTCCCCTTCACTACGAAATCTCCCCATGGCTGAATGAAATCGTCTGGAGGTAGCAAGCATATATTAATATAACATGGCGCAGGATTGAGGAGATTAACGCTGTATGGGACCCCCCCCCTTCTCTCTCTCTCTCTCTCTCTCTCTCTCTCTCTCTGCATTAATATGGAACTATGTACCGTACAGTAACTACAGTATATAGCTGTAGGCATCGGTATATGTAATGTAGGTGCATATGTCCAGTTCAGGAAAAGTCGTGCCATAATTCAAGACAGGAATGTCGGATCATCGGATGTATCACAAAACCCTGTTAGCCAGACAATACAAATGTTTCATGAACACGCAGTATAACCAACTTGAACCAGTTATCTGACGTCATGGAAAACTACCTATGGAAAGGTACCAGTCTTAGACACACCTGTGCACTGGTCGGTATATAATCCCAGGGAAAGCAGCTGTAAGGGCAGAGAACCCGAGAGAACGATCGGAGATAAAAGTAGGAGAGGGTAGGAAGGAGGTTTGCCGTCACGTTACGTTACTCTCTCTAATCACATCTCGATATAACTGTGTACAATAAAACTCCGTAACCCAAGAAGTGACTGTAACTCACTTACGATAAAAGAATACACAGAGAAGGAAAGTGAGATAGACAGACCTACCTATTAACTCTACTCGACGCCTCACCATTTTACCGGAAGCAACCCACGTTACACTCCACTGGTGATAGAGGGTAGCCATTACTCTGCGATACACCTGCAATATCTCTCCCCATCTGTTTAAACCCCGTGGCTAGGTTTATGGATATCTGTCTCAGGTATTTGAGGTAGATGCGTGCTTAGTTTCTTGATGTTGTGGGTCTCCTTAGAGAAACTTTTAGTTAGACAGTGGCCACGTCCATACTGATGTCTATTTTCACAGGGCATACTACTCCCGTCATTTCAGCCAGCCACCATCATCAACTTCAGTTCATCCCTGACATATTCCACTCCTTCCACTGTTTTTTTTTTTTTTTTCTTACATTGCCCTTCTAATTGTACTTCTAAGAGAAATGTGTGTCTTAGCGATACCTTCCCACGCCATTGTCACTCGTTATACAGTGCTGATCTTTACAGGGCCTACTCCTCCCGCCTGTCCATCCTGGCTCATGCCACCCACCCCTTTCCTCCCACCCAACTTTTTTTTTTTTTCTCCTACTTTTGACTTGCACATTACTTTCCAACTCACAGCATTCATCTCCACAACGTATAGACCTGTTTCCCGCGGCATACTCGACCCTCCCACCACCGTCCCAGCCCATCCCGTTCACTCGTCTCCGCCTACACAATTTAGGCTGTGTCCAAACCAAATCCTTGTTGGCGCAGGTGGAAGTTCAGCAATTTTGTAAGCTGTAGACGTTTTTGCCCACACCCGCCCGCGTCCAGTGGGGCCGCTTCTATGGGTTAAATTGATGCAAAACCCTGCCCGCACCATCAAGCATTCAGTGTGGACGCGGCCTAATTCCTGAAGCACTTTAAGAACCTAGAGTGACTGAAAAATCTTGAACTGATCTACTTGGGTCAGAACATGGCTAAAGTGAACTATACTCTTTTTCCTCTAACTTGGCCTAAAGTTACTATCCCTGTGTCTTGAATCCTGAATTGTAACGGGGGATTAACACTGGAATAATGTACCAGTCACGAAGAAGTGTTAGGTAATGGATGTAGAGCCGCACTGTTGTCTTTTTCAACCGCTAAACTACTTGAAATAATGTGCAAAGGATCGAAAATCTGGGAAAAGTTAGAGTAAAAAGAAAAATATAGAATGACTAACATAAATCTAAACTGACCCGAACGGAAATGACTAGACGATTAGATCCGACCGCGCCGTATTGGATGTGAAGGTCGTGAGAGGACATTATTAGCCCCGATTGTGTCATTGGTAGAACTGCAAAACCTCAGTCAGTATAAGTTGTGGCATGGACGGCCTCAGCACACCTCATAGTTCTGCCGGAGTGATGCATGTACGAGTAGGTGGTGTCTCCGATTTTATCTTAATGGCCTGGTACTGAAGGGGTTAAAAGGCATAGTGTAAGAATGGATACAGAATGACTAAAAGCGACACACACACACACACATACACACACACACACACACACACACAGGGAGAGAGAGTCAAACTAAACAAGAGAACGCCTGACCAAACAGAGTACCATAAAGACACAATAGCCTTAGTGATAATGGCATTTCCTCTGCAGGATATACCGGTAAGATTTGAGGCCCAGAGCTTAGTATGGGAGTCTTCGGTAATTTGTGCATGAAAAGCAGAGATTAGGAGAAGGTAAGTGAAGAGGAAGAGGAAGTGATAATGGGAGGGGAATAAAGAGAAGGAAGTGGTTAGAAGAGAGAGGGGGGGGAGATTACGGGGGAGAGAGAGGGGGGGAAGGTTACGGAAGAGAGAGAGGGGAGGGAGGTTACGGGAGAGAGAGATGGGGGGGATAGGAAAGAGGGAGAAAGAGAGAGAGGGAGTTTAGGAGAGAATGAAAGAGCGAGAGATTAGGAGAGAGAGAGAGAGAGAGGATACCTGCCTAAAGAACAGAGCACCGTGATAAATAACATCATTCTGGTATTTCCTCTGTAGGTACAAGACCCGTGATCCACAGCTCGTTATACCAGAATCCTGAGGTAAATTATCCATGGGGGGCAAGGGTTGGGAGAACAGGGTAAGTGGAGGGATAAATGAAGGTGAATAAAGAACAGAGAACAATTGAAGGAGTGAGGAAGGCGAAGTAAATGAAGAGAAGAGTATAATGGAAGTATGAAAATTTAAGCTGGCTTGTGGATAGAGTGAGATTTGGTGAAATATAATATGTGAGTGATAAGTAAGGGTGAATAAAGAGAAAAAAAGGAAGAATAAGGAGAATGAGATGGAATGCATACAAAAGAAAGTAATTAAGTATAGTGATAAAGGGATGTGGAATACCTAAAAATAATGGAAGAAGGTAAGTGAAGAGTAAATAAAATATAAATGAATAATGAAACGAGAGTAAGTGAAGAGAATGGATAAATGGCCATGAAATGAATAAAGAGAATAGGACAAGTTAAGTGATAAATGGGAGTGAAATCCGTAAAGAAGGATGAGTGAAGTAAGAGGGGAAAATTGAAATGAGTAATAACAATAAGGCAGGTGAAGAGAGGAGGATAAACCGTTGTGAAATGAATAAAGGGGAAAGGATAAGTAAAGAGAATTATACAAGTAAAATGCAGAGAATTGACTGGATGCGAGTAAATGTGAGGAGTTCATGTAATACGTGGAAGGAAAATAAAAATGAAGGGTGTTAGACAATTAATAATCAGATGAAAATTAGTGCAGACATCAAGTGACAGATGAATGGAAATGGAAGTGAAATGCAGAAAGACGATATCCTAATTAGAGACTGAATGTGGAGGTGAGGGTGAGGGCAGGATGTTGATGGATGCTACAGGTGTGTAGAGATAAAGAGACTCAGTAATATACAGTAGGTAGTTGAAGTGCTGGACATTAAGAGGGAATGTGGTGATATGAAGGAAGGATGCTGATAGATGCTGCAACTCTGTAAAAAAATTAATAATAATGTAGGTGTGGAATGGTGGAAATGAATGAAGATGTAGTATCAGTGGAGGGTACAGGCCCGTACATGATCCACTCACTGGGTCCGCATACGTAAAGTTAATGGTGGGGGCAAACGCTATGAGGTCCTTAGCCTTGCCATTCATCCCCGTAACTTAGGCCTTATAGTCTGTAGCAGGTCATTCACCCACTAACCTGGGATGTAATACCACAATATGTAATACCACTATCTCAAAATGATCGGATCTTGAATTTGGCTCTATATTGTATTTTGTTTTTCTCTTGGAGGGAACTGTTACTGCGGGCTCATGGCCTTTGGTTCCTTCTTCCTCGCATTAAAAAAAAAAAAAAAAAAAAATCCAGGTTACCACAGTTACCTCTTGTAAGTGTTACTGTAGGTACTCATTTTACCCACCAACCCACAAAGGGTGGATGGACACCTTAGTCGAATAGAGACTGATAAATGTAACACTAGCTTGGTGGATCGGTGGAAATTGATGTAAGTTGAAGATTGAGGAAGTCTGAAGGAAGAATGTTTGTAGTTATTGGAGAGGCTTACAGGGAGGGACTGGTAAGTGGTGGTGTAATGCAGAAAGCTAATATCATAAGTGAAGGTTGAAAGTGCAGGAGTGGGAAAAAAAGAAATTGCTTGGTGGTCACGTGTGTAGAAATTGAGAGACTGGCAATTGAAAGTGGAATACGGCACAGGAAGTTGGTGAAGGTGGAAGGAATCGTGAAGCAAGGGTGTTGATGAAATGCTGCAGGTATGAGTACTAGGTAGACTGATAAATGGAGATGGAATGCTTAAACTTGATAATGGTTTGATGTGGCGAACTGATATATTGAGATGGAATGGTGGAAGTTGATAATGGTTGAATGTGGAGGTGAGTACGAGCGGAGGATTTGGTGGATGTTGTAGGTCTGAAGTAGAAAGACCAAGGGACACAGTCTCGTGTGTTAAGTAGTCTCCCTTGCATCGTCCTTACAAATTTATTTCTGAGTATGACATAGTTAGTAACGTACGTATGTAATCAATGTCGATATTATAAAGGCTTCGATAAAATTAAAGTCAGAATGGTAAGGATGTAATATGGAAAATAAGTTACTAAATAAGACGTTCAAAAGAAAAGAAAAAGAAACGAGATACGGCCCAGAGAAATCAAGGCGAAAGACAGAGTTCAGACGGTACAGAAATTGAAGGTTGTGTTACGAGGAAGTGGGACGGACTGATGATGGTGAGCACGCCTGTGGAATTAAAATTAGTGTGATCAGTATTCATGCTGTCTAGAATTTTCCTGGGTTTACAGCACACATTAAAAGGCTTAACAGTGAGATTTGTGTGTGTGTGTGTGTGTGTGTGTGTGTGTGAAAGAATTACCTGCGGAGTTTTTCGTTCAAGGTAAATTTAATGCGTTTGTTTTTCTTTTCAGGTATGACGACTATATAGCAGGACTTTGTGGACACCCAGTGGTTGGCCTGGCGGAATGTGGAGGTGAGTGTGGAGAGAGGGTGTTGGTGGATGGTGGAGGCGTGGAGAAAAATAGTATGATGAAATATGATGGAATGCAGAGTTAGTTAATGAAGTGGAGGTTGAACGTGGAGGTAAATGTAAAGGAGCGGTGTTGGTGGACAGGCCTGTAGAAGTTGACTGATAAATGGAGGTAGAGTACAGGAAGTGGGATGAGGGTGGAATGTCCGGGATAGTGTATAGGAATTTACAATGCTAGGGGAATTTAGTGAGTGGAAGTGAGGTGGAGAGGGAGGTCGAGGATGAGGTCGAAGTGTGGGTTAGGGAGGTACATGAATGAGGGTGGTGTGAGTTGGAGGGGGCGGCAGATTGATGACGGGGAACTGATTGATATGGAGGCGATTTCATTGTGGCTACCCCTAAGATGTCTAGTAAAAAATCGATGTACAGGATGAAGTTAGAGGCTTAGAAGAAGATATATAAAGCCATTTGGCCGGGAACTACATACTCACCACGATATATAGCCTACGGTAATTTTTTTTTTTCTAGCTTACGTCAGACGAATGTAGACAGCTTAGAAAACTTCCAGACAAAAGGGTTGAAAAATGCTCCCGATTTAAAAGTAGTATAATCCTGTTTTACGCTTAGCTGGGCAATTACCTTCCAATCAAGTCGAGAACATAATTTTTATTCATGCTATTCTCCAGACGATTTATCTTCAGAAGGACCTCAAGTAGTGAAGGGGTTAATGAAGGCAGTATCTAACCTCTCCCATTCGAAAAGAGTCCCTTTAGCTGAATAAAATTGTCCGGAGGCAGCAAGAATAAAATCGAGAAATGGGATCATATAAAGTCATGCCGTTGAAGGGGTTAATCTATTCAGCCCGAGTTCATCTTTTTTTTTCTTTCTATCTCGACGATTTTACTCAGCCTGGGTTAGGTTTAGAACTGGAGGGGTTAAAAACAGCCTTCGTCAACCCCTTCGTTGCCAGAGTCCTTCCCTGAGCTGAAGAAATCGTCCGGTGGTGGCAAGAGAAAAGCGGAAAAATAGATCTCTTTTAAGTTAAGGACGGTTTTGATCTTGCTAACGCCAGGCGGTTTTGCTGGCAGGAGAGAAACCCCACTACCGTCAGAGAGAGAGAGAGAGAGAGGAGGCTGGAAGAGGGAAAACAGTAATAGAAGTTGTACTCAGTCATGGATTTAGATGAGATTGCAGAGGAAGATGATGATAGACGAGATGGCAGGGAGAGAGTTAAGCCGTTCGTTACTATTTTTTCCCTTTTTTATATTTTTTTTCATTCCTCCTAGTTTCCTTCTTCCTTGTTTTTGTTTTTACCATTCAGACGATTATGTTCGTCTTGGAAGGGACGTTATTATCCCCTTTATTTTCTTTTCCTCACTTTCTTTCTTTCTCTCTCTCTTTTCTTTTTCAACCTCCAGACGCGTATATAAATCTCAAACCGGACGCCTCCTTATAGGGTAGAAGCAACTCCATAAATCCCTTCAGAACCATTACACCTTTTTTTTTTTTTTTTTTTAATCCTCGCCCCCACCAGACGATTTTATTTAGATTGGGAATTTACCCGTAGTGAAGAGGTTAAGATTAGTTCGGACCAAGGATAGGCTAGACAGTTCGTTTCACCAAGGCCCAGCTGTCTTCTTACTTGCAACACACTTTCGCTTGTCACCACTTCGGCGCCAATACCTGCAGTCCATGCTAAGTACGTGGTCGGGGTGTCTCATTTAGGACTGATGGGTGTGTGTGAGTGTGATCGATATAGAGTTTTTTCAGCCATCGGCCCTCCTCTCTAGCACTTGAGGAGGCAGGGAAGAGGAAGAGATGAAAAATGATAGTAAATGTAATAGTACATAGATAAATTTAGATAAGGTGGGTTAGAGAGAGAGAGAGAGTGAGAGAAGATAATGATAATGGGGTTGGAATGCAGAGGTAAAGATGACTAGGACGATGAATGAGATAAAGATGAGCAGAAGGCAGGAGGGAAGAAATATGACAGAAAGGATGGAGTAGAGGAGGTGGAGGAAAGAAAAGCAATGTGATTGGGTAGGGAGAGGATGAAAGAAAAATGTGAGTATAGAGGAAGTGAAGGAAGACGAGAAAAATGATGGGAGGTGTAAATGGAGAGAGAGGAAGAAGTATGGGAGTGAGTAGGTGGAGGAAAGAGAACACGATGATTGAATTGAGAGGGAGGAGGAAGGAAGGAAAGTGATGGACATGAGTAGGAGAAGGAAGGAAGGAAACGATGAAAGTGAGAAAAGAGAGGGAAAGGAAAAGATTAGAGATGGAGGAAGGAAGGATAGATGATTGAATTGATGGAAGGAGGAGGAAAAGAAGGGAGGTGAAGGAAGGAAGGTGGAAGGAGAAGAGATACGAGGAGGTGATGAAAGGAGAGTACATGATGGAAATGAGAAACGAAGGAGAGGAAACGAAAGAGGTGATGGAGGTAAAAGATGGTGGGAAGGATAATGAAGATATTAAGATGGGTAGGCGAAGGAGGTATAGAGGGAAAGAGGAAGGAAATAGAAGACTGGTGTTCAGGAGATGAAGTAATGACGTAAGGAAAACGAAGGGGATGTAAAGCATTGATAAAGACGGGAGGATGGAGGAAAGAGGATAAAGATGAGAGAAGAGGAATGCAATGGTAAAGATGGGAGAGTAGAGGAAAGAAGATAAAGGGAAAGAAAGATGATGGAAGGTAAAATAAATAGAGGAAGGATGAAAGTAATGGTTGTCATGCGAGTGATTGATACGGATGTGAAAGGAGGGAAAGATGACGGTAGTGAAACCCAGAGATAAAGATGAGTGGCTTGAGAAAAGATGAAGGTAGTAGAGAAAGATAATGGTTAATGGAAAGATGAAGATTATGGAGAGAACTTTGATGGAGATAACATACTGGAATAAAGATGAATGGTAAGAGAAAGATGACAAGACTGAGATAAAGATGAATATATGTGTCTAATGGTAGTTACGGATGTAGAGGAAGGAAGGAGGGAGAGATGACCGGTGAAATGCAGAGATGAGAAGAAAAATTAGAATGGAAGAGAATTAAGATGATGATGATGTAAGAGAGGAGGTAGACGGAGATAGAAAGAGGGAGTTGATGATGATGGATGGTAGAGGTAAAAGATATGGAGGGTTGAGGAAATTGAACGATAATGGGAGTGTCATAGGAACAATAGATAGGGATGTGAAAGAAGTGGGGGAGGAGGAGGTGATGAAGGTGGAATGCAATGGGGTAAGGTGAAGGGAAATGATGGAGGGGGTATTCAAGGTTAGGTGAGAGGAGAGAGAGAGAGAGAGAATGACGATAGTGATAATGATGGAGTAGAAGGAAGTGGAAAGTGCGGAGATGATGGAAGAAGATAAATGATGATGATGATGATGATAAAAGGAGGAGGTGGAAGTTTTATAGAAGGAAAACAATAAGAGAGAGAAGGTGATGATGATGATGGGGAAGGAAGGAGAGAGACATTAATGATGATGGAAGGGAGGAGGTGAAGGAAGGATGAAGATGATGGAAGGTGATGATGATGATGATGGTTATGATGGATGAGATGGATGAAGAGAGTGAGTGAGACAACAGCAGCAAGAGAGAGAGAGAGAGGGAGGGGGAGAGTGAGTGAGACAGCAGCGTTGGTGGGGGGGGGGGTTGATTTATGTGTCAGAGACGGCCCAGTCCTCCGCTCGAAGGATCCCGCCTTTACCCCTTCCTTCCCATGACGCGGTGCTGGGGAGGGTCGCCTTCACGTGGTGGGATCCTTATACGAGTAACTGGATGGTGGAACTGACCGGTTATACAAACGTCCCTTAACTCCCTCCCTGTCCCCCGAAAGGTGGATGGTGCGCTGCAAAAGAGGGGCAATTCAGACTGCAGTCCACTTGGTTCATGTTTAAAATGAACTTCGGGCTGCAACAACAATAGCAACAACTATTACTATTACTACTGTTACTACTGCCGCCGCTGCTAGTACTACTACTACTACTACTAATAATAATAATAATAATAATGGTGATAACTACTTCTACCAGTCCGATTATACACTTTTCATATTCTTGCCGCCACCAGACGATTTTTTTTAATCATCCGAGAGACTTTATGAATAGAAGAGGCCAAATATAGTTTCCCTTAGCCCTTTCAGTACTAGACACCTTCCCTAAGTAGAATAAATAGTCTGGCAGTAACAAGAATAAAACAGACAATACGTAATGGGGTAATAGGAGTGATGTGGTTCCACAGAAATTCATTTACTTCAACTTGGCAGAGATTTGCGTCCTTTTTCAGGCTATTTCCTGTACCGGTACGTTAATATCACTGTAAGACAACACTACGGCCCTGCATCGTTTCCCATAACTCTTCGTCATGACCAGCAACATTCTTGTGTTACTCTTTTGTTACAACTCAGTATTTAAGATGGAGATATGTCAGTTTTACTCCAAATTAAAGTGACCAGAGTATAGTTCACCACGTAAACAAGTAATTCTGCCACCAAAACACACACTCTCTTGGCCCTGTCATGTTCGGGACAACTCTGATATTTTTATTTTAGCCAGTTCTAGGCAGGTTTAGGCAGGTTTATTGAGAATGAGTTATAAATACCCGAGAGTGTTAATATTACGTGTTGGTATCATTAACCCTTTCATGGCTAGTACACCTTGAGTACTTTTATTCTGTCTAACGCCAGACGTCTGTGTTCAGCTGAAAATAAATCATAAGAGCCTGAGAGTGTTAATCTTTCAAATCCACTCCAACTATTCAGCCAACATAAATATATTAACTAACACCCCCATTTCCATTCCTTCGCTTTTTAGTTTTTCATTCTTTCAAAATCCAAACCTAATGAGAAATCCGCATTTACCTTTAATATGAAGGGGCTTTTGGACTTTTTCTGAATAACATCGTCTGACGGTACCTAGAATTAAATGTTGTGCCTCTTCTTCAGCAGCAGCAGTAGTTGTGGTGGCAATCCCAGGCTCATCCGAAACGTAATCCCGGTGGACTGCCGGCTGAAGTAGTCCTCTTGCTTCCTCTTATCATCCTCCTTTTGGGGAATCGGACAGTTGTTGTGTGATGCGTGTATAACCAGGCAATGGAGCCGCCTGGTTACATCGGTGCCACCACGTGAAGGCTTGGAAAGGATGCGCAGCCATAGTTTTGTTTTGTTCTGCCATTAAGACAAACTAGATAGGCTGCAAAATGTCGAAAATCATCGCCAAGTTACGGTGGACAGACTATTGTTGTTAAATTAACCTTTTATGTACCTGTAGGCATCACTATATATAAACCGCAGCAGACACACAGACAGACAGGCAAAAAGGCATACAGACAGACAGATATACATACCTCTTTGTGGGTCCCATTCTCTTGTTTCCCTCGACGAAGATAGGTAGATTGATAGATAGATATAACCATCGTGCGAGGTCTTGCCTTTTGTTCTTTCGCAACGATAGATAGGCATAGATAGATAGATATGTATATAGATAGATCATCATGTGGGATCTAGCCTGTTGTTACCTTGCGAGCTACTACACACACACACACACACACACACACACACACACACACACACAGAGGCTGGTACACAAGACCCAAAGCTCTTCGTGTGGGGTCCATCCAGTATCACCTTCCTCCCACCCTCCCTCCCCTTCCTTTCCTAATCCCCTCCCCCTCCCCTCCCCCTCTCCTTATCTCCCCTCCCCCTTCGCTTGGACTGGCCAGCTTGGGGTCGTAACACCATAAGGAGGCAGTCAGGCAGAGGGGGAACTTGGAGATTTCGCAACATCTCTGTCTTAGCGATTTATTCTGCACGTTGCACCTCAGTATCTTCTCGTATGGTATTTGTGCAACGTTCGTCGATGTTAAGGCGGTACAGGAGCATGCAAGAAATACAGCGGTACAGGAGCATACAGGAAATAAAGCGGTACAGGAGCATACAGGAAATAAAGCGGTACAGGAGCATACGAGAAATACAGCGGTACAGGAGCATACAGGAAATAACGCGGTACAGGAGCATACGAGAAATACAGCGGTACAGGAGCATACAAGAGAATGCTAAAATATAAAATGCAAAGTAAATAGCTAAGGAGAAGGTGTTACGAAGCCTCTTTCGGCACTTGGAATGCGACCCTGAGCCACACACATCCTTACCCTTTCAGTCTGATGATGCATTTTCTATTTTGCTGTCGCAAGTGTATGGTGATTTTTACTCAAGATTATTTATTTATTCATTTATTTATTTCTGAACTGGAGGAGATACACATTGCTTCATTCTCACCTTCACCATAAATGCTCTTCCATGAGCAGAAAGAAATCGATTAGCTTACATACCCGGTACGACGGAAAAGTACGTCGTGGGACTGAAGAGGTTAACCACAACACACTTGTATTCCAGACCATAAGCAGCGTAGCCAACATCCATATGGGGCGGTTGGAGTTATTGTTGCTGTTGACTCAGGTTCAGCTGAAGGTGAATCCTAGAGTTGCTGGTTTACAGTTGCTATTTTCCTCCTTTCGGGGGATGGAGAGGGAGTCGAGGGAATATTGTATACAAGGTGTTCCGGGAAGTGTGTGGGAAGTTTGACAAGTGTTTTGGGTCTGATTTTGAGTAATAAATCCTACAGCATCATGGGCCTTATTCTCGACCCATACTAAGCAGCAGTTACTAGTAATTTTGCTGGTTAAAATGGTCCCCCTCATAATAATTCACACATAAGGTCGTCAGTAATTGTAGCCCTTGAGTTTATCTGCTGGTGTTTACTTCCTCAAGATTTAGTTTTGCACTGCGGGATTAATTGTCAGCCAAGGTTGTTTTGTTTTGGTGTGTGGGCTACTGTGAGGACTGAGGGGTATGGTGAGGATGGAATGGTGGAGGGGGTGTGGTGGGGGGTTGGAGGGGGTGTGGTGGGGGTGGAAGGGTGTGGTGGGGGGCGGAGGGGGTGTGGGGTGAGACAAGGCAGTAACCTCACATTTTTAACCCGGTGTTAAGGCACGGCCGGTCACTAAAGCCTTATCTTGCCCTCTATCTCAGGAATGTCTCGAAGTTGTGCAGTAATCCAAACTCTCCCTTCCTCCCTCGTTCCCTCCCTCCCTCCCACCCATCTGTCTCAACCCCCACCCCCTCCTAACCTCCCTCCTTCCCTCCGGACACGCCCTACCACCTCCTCTCCCTCCATTACTCCCTCCCTACCTGCCTTTTCTTACTCTCTGTTTCCCATTCACATTTTTTATATTTTTTTTGCCGGCTTTTTTCGACTGGATCTTTTCTTACGTTTATTTTTTGCTTCCTGTCTCTCTCACTCCCTGACTCATGCTGTCCTTGCCCACCTCCACTACTCCACTCTTATTTTCTACCTGCACCACCTTACCTTATCCTCTCCCTCCCTCCCGGCCACTCTCGCTCCCCCACTCTCTCCCTCCCTACCCGCCTATCCATCTGAACCCTCCTTAACCTTCCTTCCTCTTTCTACCGCTTTTCTTCCCATCTGTCTTTCCCGTACCTTCCCTCTTGCCTCTGTCTCCCTCTCTTTCCACTCCCCGTCCCATTCACTCTTCTTCTTCCCTCCCTCCCTCAGCTCCCAACTCTTATTTCCTTTTGTCTTTGTCTCCCTCCTTTTTTCCCTTCCATTCACCCTGCTTACTTCCATCTCGCTTCCCATCCTCCACTCCCAACCTGTCTGTTGCCCTCTTCTTCTCACCCTCCCTCCCTTCCTTGCACTGTGCATTTTTCCTCCTCACCTCCCTCCTTCCACACCATCCTGCCTGTCTGTTTTCCCCTTCCTCTCCCCCTCTCCCTCCCTCCCTCTTTCCATCCTTCCCTTACTTTCTTTCTACCTCCGTGCTTCATTCTCGCCATCCTTCCTCAGTCCTACCAGCTTCCTTCATTCTCACCATCCATCCTCAGCTCCTTATGACGTCTTTATTTATTCCTTGCACGCTAGACAATTTTACTCAGCAGGCGAGTTTAATAAAATCATAAAATCATCTGAGGGTAGCCTGAGTGAAACAAAAATACTCTGCGTCATCGGAGTGAATTGGTTACCTCACTTCCTGCCTCTGTCTTCCTCCCCGTCTTCCTCCCTCCCTTCTTGCATACTTCCTCCTTGCCTCCCTTCCTTTCTACCTCCCTCCCTTCTTGCATACTTCCTCCTTACCTCCCTTCCTTCCTCTCTGCCGCTCTCCCCTCCTCTCTACCTCCCTTCCTTCCTCTTGGCTTCTCTCCCCTCCTGACCTACCTTTCAGCCGTCAAAAATGCAGTCCCCCCCCCCTCTCTCTCTCTCTCCATCTTCCTACGGCCCTTCCTGACCTACCTTTCAGCCGTCAAAAATGTACTGCTCTCTCTCTCTCTCTCTCTCTCTCTCTCTCTCTCTCTCTCTCTCTCTCTCTCTCTCTCACTCACTCACCATTACCCACCTTTTCCGTCCCCTTCCCCACGCCCCCTCCCCTCTCCTCCACGTGCCTGTCCCCCTCCCTTCCAATTACTTTCCCTTGACTGCCTTATAACCGGGATGGTCCCCACCCCCCCTCCAACTCACCACTCTGCCCCAGTTTTCTCTCATTTCTTTCGTCTCTTCCTTCCTTCCTACTTCCTTCCCTCTTTTTCGTGTCACCCCCTCCCTCTCTTCCATTCACCTCCTTCCTTCCTATTTCCCCTTCTCTTTTACCCTCTCTTTTGTACCACCTCTCTTTTCCTTCCCTCCTATTTCCTTTTCTCTTTTACCTTCTCTTTTTTCGTCTGTTTCCCTCCCTTTATTTGATGTTTGACTCAGTAGGGGTAATGGACTGAGGAGGATAAGTGGGGAGAAAGGGAGAAGTAGTGTTCATTTCCTCTCCCTTTGTACTCCCTCTCCTTCCTTTCTTCCTTCCTTCCTTCCTTCTACCCCCAGCTCACATCCCTCCTCTTTTCCTTCCGCGCTCACGTCCCCTCCTCCTCTCCTCTCTGCTCCTGTGTCCTCACTACTCATACCTCTCATTGTTATTCCATCCTTCTCTTTCCTCATATTCTCCTTTTTACCATCTTCCACTTTCCCCATAATTTTTATCCTTCCTCCCTTTCCCCTCGTCCCTCACCATTTACCTCTCTCTCTCTCTCTCTCTCTTGTTCCTTCTTTCCCCTCCCTGCGTCATCCATCCTTTCCATCTCCCTCTCTCCCTGTCGCTCCACCATTCTCCTCTACCCCTCTTTCTCCACCCTTGCTCCCTCCTCCCCCCTTCCTCCACCCAGTACCCCTCCCATTCCCTTCATGTTGGTGTGATTTGATGGTGTGGACGGTGGTGTGGTATGGGAAGAAAATACCACCACAAGTTCAGTACCTTCCCCCTTTATAAATACCACCGTGCCCCCCCCTTACCCCTCCCTTCCCTCCCCTTCCGTCCCGTGTGGTGTTATGGTATGGGCAGTGGTGTGGTGTGGGGAGGAAATACCAGCCACTTGTAAACTACCCTCCCGCTTCATAAATACCACCTTATTCCCCATCCCTCCCCTCTGTCCCTTCCTTCTTTCATTAATCTTTAGTTTCATCACTTTAGCATTCTTTCCTTTTCATTAACCATTCTTTTCATCGGTATTTTCTCTTCGCTTCTTCGTTTCCCTTTTTTTTTTTTCCCCCTCTTCCTTGCCTCTTCATTTTTTTTTTTTTTTTTCGTTTTCTTCTCCTCTCTTCCAAACTCTTCTATCCTTCTTTTTGTCTCCCAATTCTTGTTTCTCTGCTTTCCTTTTCCTTCTTGCCTGTCCTTTTTCTCTTCCCAATTCTCATTTCTCTGCTCTTTCCATCTTGACCCATTTCTCTTCCTTTCTTTCATAACTCGTTCCTCTCCATTCTTGTTTTTCATATTGTTTTCCCTTCCCTATCTTTTTCTCTTCACCTCTCAAGATCTGTTATAACTTGTAAGCATTCTCTCTCTGTTCCTCTCTTTTTTTTTTTTTTTCCTTTACTCAGTTTAGTTTCTTGTTCATCTGTATTTCGTTACTTTTTTTTCTCCTCTCGTCCTCCTGTATCTTATTATGTTTCCTTGAGTATCTCTCGTATTCTCTCATCTTCCTTGGCTTTTGTGTTGTTTCTTTTCTGTTAATTCCCTGCTCTCTTATTGCCACTTATTTTGTTTTTCCTTCCATATGATTTTCCTCCTCTTCCTTGTGCGCCTGCCTTCTTTCCCTCTTTCTCCCTTTTCTCCTTTCATCCTCCTTTTTAACTCCTCTTTCTTTTCTTCGCCTCAATTCATGTTTCTCCTCCCCTTCCTTCCTTCCTTCTCTTTTCTCCTCTTTCCTTACCTTTACTTTGTTTTCATCTTTACTCTCTTCTTTTTTTTCCCTTCGCTTCCCTGCTTTCGCTCTTGTCCTCCCCTCTTCCTAGTTTTAATTTTCTTCTTTCTCTCCGTGTGGCCTTGTTCCTCTCCTCTCTCTCTAGTCCTGTTTTCTCTCTGCTCTCTCCTCGTCTCTTCTCCAGTCCACATTTCTGGGTATACTGTATATATTATCTTAACTTTTTCCAGATCTCTTCATGTTTTTTCTCTATGACTTCTGATTATAGTCTTCACTCGTGTCGTATCGGATCTCTCTCTCTCTCTCTCTCTCTCTCTCTCTCTCTCTCTCACACACACACACACACACACACACACACACACACTCCTCCTCCTCCTCCTCCTCCTCCTTTACCTGCAGCTGTCTAACATTTTGCATTCTTTCCCACCCCCTCTACCCATTCCAGACTCCCGTAGGAAATACCGACCTTGCCTCCACACCTCCCCAGTCACGCCTATGCCACACTACTCCACCCACACGCCCCAGCATTCCACCTACCAGTCTTCCACCTTCAGTCCCTCCACCTTCCACGCTTCGGCCACGTGATGATCCATAAATTGTCCCGTCTTCCACGCTCCACACCCCACGGTTTTACTCCTCCAGTCCACCTATAGGTTGTGTGGATGTGTTTCGGTATTAGGTATGTCAGGGAATGTTTTATCAATCTGAATTCGATATCACTCTTTCTTTATTCTTCCTCACCAATATTATAACATCTTACACTTTACACTTCATTCCCCACACCTCACACTTCAGTACCCATATCATTCTTCACACCCATACTCCATACCTGTGCCTCATTCCATAACCATATTTCCCATACCCTCTGAATATATGAAATTGCCGGAATTCACCCGCTATAATTCACAGTTAATGCTCTATTATTAATACTTATCCTGGGCTCCCATCCACACTCCACCCCTCACGCACCCTCTCCACATCCCCACCCCTACACTCCCACCCTTTTCGCTCCAACTCCTCATGCTTATCCTTCACGCTCCTCACTCTCATGCTCCAAGCCCTCATGCTCCCCCTTCCCATTGATTCTCGCCCTACGCTCCCCTCTGACCCCTCCCTCCCTTTCCGTCATGCTTTCCTCGCTATCCCATCCCCCATGCTCCCTGTCCTCCATCGCTCCCACCCCTCATGTTTTCCGTCATTCTCCCACTCTCACACTCCCCCTCCACTCTCTCCCCTCACTCTCCCCCCCACTCCTCCACCTCCCCTCACGTTGCAGCATATCGATCCCCCGGTCATGTGTCACTGCCATGGCACACTTTTTCGTATTTTCCCTGAAACCACCTTAGTCCAATTCGCAGGCACAGTTACTCACATGTTGATTTTTTTTATAATTTTTTTTATTTTCTCGTTTTTTTTTTTTTAATTTTGTTATTTCCTTCTACGCTACCTTTGGTCCAATTCGCTGGCACAGTTACTCACATGTTGATTTTTATTATTTTATTCTGTTTTATTTTCTCTTTCATTTTTATTGTATTTTATTATTTCCTCGTACACTACCCTTGGTCCAGTTACCCTAGTTGATTTCTTTAAAGGTTTGTTTTATTTTCGGTTTTTTGTTTTTCTTGACTTGGAATGGTGGGTGTTACAAAGTCACCCTTAACCCCTTCAGTTAGAGGACGTGTTTTTCATTCAGATTTGTCCACCACCAGACGATTTAAAAGTATCCCAAGAAGGCAGTAACATATCCAGTAAAGAAAATGATAAATGCCTCCAGGTGAATAAAATCGTCTGGAGTTGGAAAAAATAAGGCTGCTTTCATATGGGCTCCAACATCCCTTTACTAACCCAATCTTGCCTAACCTAACAACCTAAACCAACCTTACCTAACTTAATTCAGGATACGTTAGGTTAGGTTAGGTTACGATAGGTTAGTTTAGGTTAAGTTAGGTCAGTTTAGGTCAAGTTAGATTAGGTTAGGTTAATATAGTTTAGGTTAAGTTTGGTTAGATAATTAAAAAGTTAGGTTTGGTTAGTAAGGATATGTTGGCGTCGAAGTGAAGTGGTATACTGGTGTCCAGATGAAACTGCAGCACATTGGAGTTTGCGCCCAAATGAAATGCAGCCAAAAATAAAATAAAAAGTAGCTACATGGTGGGACTGAAGGGGTTTGCACACACACACACACACACACACACACACACACACACACACACACGGAGAGAGAAAGAGAGAGAGACAGACAGACAGATCCATAAAAATTCTTTAACCCTCTGACCCTGGTGACGTGTTTAATTAGTTTATTCTCGCGACCTCCAGACGATTTTATTCAGCATGGAAGAGGCCTGTTGTGGTGAGAGGGTGCGTAGAGTGAAGACCTCGAAAAATAGGTTACTGACCTGAATGAAATAGTCTGAAAGTTGCATGGATTAAAAAAAAAAAATCGGGCTGAAGCGGTTATAAGTATCAGGCATCAGGGGTTTATTCTTGGAGATAATTTTCAGGATTGACCCCCCCCCCCTTTCTTCTTCCCCTCAGTCCTGTGATGTAGTGATAGGATTGGGTGATGGATGGATGGATAATAATAGTGATGGTGATGATGATGAGGCGTAGGGGCTATTTTTCCCTAGTGTGGTAGTGCACCAGTAACCTCTTCGGTATGGTAACGTACCTGTGTGTGTGTGTGTGTGTGTGTGTGTGTGCATTAATTTGTTGTTATCTCCCGGCAATTTCATTAAACCCAGGAAGGGCCTTGAGTAGTGAAGGAGTTAATGAAGGCCATACCTCAGCTCTCCAGCTAGGAAAGTAAGTTTCTCTGGCGAATAAAATTATCTGTATGTAGCAGGAATAAGCAAGAGAAACACGTCACCGGTCTGAAAGGATAAAGGCTGTATGTGACGCCAAAACAGAATCACGTGTTGCCTCCGCGTGGTATTCCGAGGTAAACATCTGAGCCTGTATTTATAAACCTTCCTAAGCGTCTGTTTGTCTCTGTGTATAGCCAGGCGCGTTAATACCGGAAGAAGGGTTCAAAAACAACTTGCCTCCCTGTCACCCTATACCTCCGCCATCAGACTGTCCTCCCTTCAACTCACACGTCGTTTACATCACTTCATACCTCATCTCTTTCCTCTGTCTCTCCCTCCCCTCCCCCTCTTCACCCACATATATGCTGGCCGTCGCTCATACATCCACTAAGCACTTCCAACTGAGATTTGCGGGAATATTAGTGACGTAGTATGGAAAAACAGAAGGTAATGGTTGTCATGAAGACATCTGAACGTAAGAATAACATGGAATATAGTCGCGTCGGGAACTTACGGCGCTATATTTAAAACCCTTGATCCCTTTGTTTACAGATCCAGCTTATGTTTATTTGTATATCCATCAGCGGAGTAACTGTTTATTTACTTGGTTACTTGTTAAACACGGGTTACCTGAGTGAAAGTAATATTACCATCTCTTATGTTTTGATAGTGATGCAGGGAATGAATGATGTGGTAAGGTGGGGGAAATTCGTAATCCAGTGGAAATTCTAGTCACAGAGTTGGCCTTTGTACGTTATCAATAGTGTTGGTGAGGACTCTGATTTCCTGTATTATGCCGGTATGTGGCCGTTGTTAATGTTACAAAGAAAGCAGAGAGGAAAAGGGCTCTTAGCACACACACACACACACACACACACACACACACACACACACACACACACAGAACCCTTCAGTCAAAATTGGCAGCAGAAAATTTGAAGTAATACCATGCAGTTTGGAGGAAGTACTGTGAAATTGTTAATGTCCTAAAAATGGCGCTTGTGATGCCGTGTGCTTGACTGAAAATTGATCACGATACTTGCTTTGAAACACCCCATAAAGAAATTGCCTTCAGTTAGGGTAATATTGGGCTTGTCTGGATAGTAAATCATAAGATCAAGTGTATAGTGTTGATGGTGAGGTGGAAATTTGCAGGATTGTTGATTACTTTTAAAAACCTTAGCTAGTTCGAGAGTAAAATAGCTTAGATGAACTGGCATGGAAAGGAGAAAAATTGCCAGGGAAGTAAAAATAACTAATATGGAAAAGTGATGATAACAGCTGGAAGGAGGAAACGATCAGGAAAAATAAGGATAACTTGAATGGAAGGGATAATAACATATCATTGGTGAATGTTGAGTGTGTGTGTGTGTGTGTGTGTGAAAGAGAGAGAGAGAGAGAGAGAGAGAGAGAGATTCTTTGATGGAGTATAGAGTCATGTTGTGTGCAGAACTGTGTGATGTGATGAAAATAGCCTGAACTAAGAGTGGCTGACCTCCCTCACCGCCCACACCACACACCCACGCACTCTGTCACGTGTACACCACACCACACACCCACGCACTCTGTCACGTGTACACCTCCCACACCACACCACACACCCAGGCACTCTGTCATGTGTACACCTCCCACACCACATCACAATCACACACCCACGCCACGTGTACACCTCCCACAGGACACCACACACCCACGCACTGTATCATGTGTACACCTTCCACAGAACACCACACACCCACTCTCTCTATCATGTGTACTCCTCCCACACCACACCACACACCCACGCTGTCTTTCATGTGTACACCTCCCACACCACACCACACACCCACGCTCTTTATCATGTGTACTCCTCCCACACCACACCACACACCCACTCTCTCTATCATGCGTACTCCTCCCACACCACACCACACACCCACGCTCTTTATCATGTGTACTCCTCCCACACCACACCACACACCCACGCTGTCTTTCATGTGTACTCCTCCCAAACCACACCACACACCCACGCACTCTGTCATGTGTACTCCTCCCAAACCACACCACACACCCACGCACTCTGTCATGTGTACTCCTCCCACACCACACCACACACCCACGCACTCTGTCATGTGTACTCCTCCCACACAACACCACACACCCACTCTCTCTATCATGTGTACTCCTCCCACACCACACCACACACACACGCTGTCTTTCATGTGTACACCCACACCCCACCACGTCGCAGATTCCACGCTCTCTGTTAGGTTTTCTTCCCCCACACACCACACACCTACGCTCATCGTCATTCTTCTGTTATCCCACCCCACCCCGCCCCACGTATGTCATGCTCCCTCCCCACCCACACAGAGGGAGGGGGTGGGGGGTAGATCCCGCTACACGTACACACAAATATTCGGTTTATTTTATTAATGTCTTGAGAGGATCCACGTCGTGCCAGAACTGCTTTATCTCCACAGTAAACACAATGTCATTATCTGTATATAATTTCGTTCACTTCAGCACTGTGCAATCAATACCATTCCATTTTCCACCTTATACTGTGTCCACACCTACGCCTCAGTCCTCCTCTTTCACCCACCCTCTCCACTTGCCACCATTGTGTTCCTTAATCACTCCACTCAGGTAACTTACTTCTGTGTTCTATTTTTTGCAGCTTAACAGGTGAAAGCGTTTAGCTTAGGGGAAACCTTGAGAACTATGTGGGATATATGTAGCCTTAATTAATTCGCGCACTGCCCAGTACTTAGCTTAGGAAAGACATGGAACTAGACGAGTTAGGTAGTCTTAATTAACCCTTTCATAACCTGGTGCCTCCCCTACCTTGACTATAGCCGTCCAGTAGGAGTAAGAATTATTGGAAAAATATGTCTTGTGAGGTGGTCAAGTCTTCATCCTTTGCTTCCTTTCTCTGTGTAGGGGAACACACACACACACACACACACACACACACACACTTCCTTTCTCTGTGTAGGGGAACACACACACACACACACACACACACACACACACACACACACACACACACACACACACACACACACACACACACACACACACACACACACACACACGGCTCTGCATCTAGATATTCACCCTTGTAAATACCATCCATCTTCCCCCACCCCCACACTTGCCATCCTGCTACCTCTCCATCCACACTACTCTTTTGCACCCACATCCATGCTTAAACTCAACAACTCTCCACCCCCCACCACCCACCTATCTCCACCAGCTTCTTAACTCCACCTTCTCCACCAGCTTCTGAACTCCATCTTCTCCACCAGCTTCTTAACTCCATCTTCTCCACCCACACTATCACATTGTCCACCCACATTCATATTTTGCACCCACACCCACGCTTCAGCTGTCCATATCTCCATCTCCACCACCCACTTACCTCCACCTCCACCCAAGCTTATACTCCAACACCACCACCGCCGCCGCCGCCATCACCGCTAATCCAGTCACAATCTACATAAACTTCTATATTTAGCTCCCCGTTGGATTAAAAAAATGTTTATACGACCAAACGAATGTCGTGAATAATCATAACGAAAGTACAGTACCGGTATTAAATGACGCAGTGCATAGAAGTGTGTAGAATTGTAATTAAAGATTTTCTTTTTTTAAGGTGTGGAGATTATTATAGTCACTAGCCGAGTTATTACACCCGTTTATTTATTTATTTAGTTAATTTTATTTTATTTTATTTATTTAATTAAACTTTTGGATGATTTCTTCAGTACGGTGACGTGTTGTGCATCTTGTTCTTTTTGCCAGCAGATGACGTTATTGTGCGGTAGTTTGCTATTTCAGAAGATTTTAATGATTTTAGGAAAGGTGCCTTGTAGTAGAAGGGTTCAAGTGTCTGCTTACCCCTTCAGTACGGTGACGTCTCTAACCAGGTGCTTGCTGCTGCCACACGATTATTCAGCTTAGGAGGCTGGTTTGACTGGGAAGGGGTAACGCGTTGTATTCTTGTTGCCGGTTGTTGTTGTTGTCCCAGCTTCATTTGAACGTCACCCGATAGACTGCAGACTGAAGTTCCCCTTGCGCAGTTCACCATCCTCCTTTTGGGGGATAGGGAGGGAGTGGAGGGACGTTTAAATAATGGGTCAACGGAATCACCAAGTTATGTACTGTGGGATTGGTGGCGTCCCTCCAGCACCCATGTTGCCAGCACTAATGACAAACATCAGAGGTGAATAAATAAAAGGTAACGAGTGTGTAAGAAGAGTTATAAGACACCCTGACCATTTGTGTGTGAGTGATTGTTAATTGTGTTGAGTGGTGGGGTAGTTATTAGCGTCATTGGTGAGGCGATGGTGTGGGGGGGTTGGGTGTGGTACTGGTTGGAGTGAGGAAGTATCCTGGTAGTGTGGCTCGTTGGTAGGCAGGAATGTAGATTGGTTTGGTAGGTAAGTTGGCAATACCGATATACCGGGGGGGGGGGAGAGTGTGTGTGTAAGCACAGCAGTGCAGAAGAAAGATACCCTTTCACTGGCCGCCGCCATAGTAGAGATCATAATCGGGAACAGCCCAGGTAACGATATATCTGCCTCCCGGCTTTCAGTCAGTCTGCCGTGGCGGCCGTGACGAGTTCCTTTTCTCTAAAGCTGAAAAGAGCGAAGGGACAATACAGGGATAGAGGACATGGCTTCACGTCGTCCCCCGACCACAGAGGCTTGTGTTTTAACTTCCAACTCCAGGAATGATGATCCACCAACTTGATCCTGGGACAATAACAACACCAGCAGCAACACCCAATACTAGGATGGTTCTGCCTCGGGTATGCAGCCATACTTGGGAACGTCATACAACGAGGACGCGTCTCCTTGGTCAGCCTCATCGGAGGAGACCGTCGAGTTAACTCGTGGAGCACCTTGGGACAAGGCATGTAGTTTAGTTCGGACTGTTCAGGTCGTTCATCGAGCATTCAGGAACCTAGGGTAACTTTGGGTTCTGAATTGTTCGCCAGAGTGAGTGTACCCTCACTCTACTCTTCGTCGGGCTCATTGTTAGCAGCCAGTCATGTATTCTTCGATAAGGAGTGTAGGGGCCAGAGATTAGGCTACCCAGCCCACGTATTTAAGGCGGGAGAGACCAGTTGCCCTTTCTTGAGTGGCATTATGTTAGCAATCAACCACAACCATTCTTTGGATTTAGTATTGTGGATCACATCCTTTTGGTGCGCCTTAACCCACTAATCCACCAGGTGTCCAGTACCTTATGTCGTTACCTCCCGGCTTAGTACATGGTTCCCTTGTTTTGTGCAAGAAGCCATTTACGTGTCACTTGGTGCAGTAGTGTTACCTAAACGTAGCACTAAAAACGCTGCAGATCTCCCCCTTGGCACTGGCAGATGACACCCACGCCCTCACATGTCACCACGTACGGTAGTTGCTAATGCCCAACCTTAGGGACCTGATGCTGATAATGTACTTGAGGTGTGTCATTCAGGACTGGTGTGATGATACTGGCGGGGTTGGTTATGGCGGGAGGATGGATCTGGTGCAAGGTCAGTGAACATGTCTTAACCACCGCACTAGCAAGACGTGTGTTGTTGGTCTTGCTACCCCTACACAGTTTGTTTTAGCTTTGGAAAAGCTTTTCAAACTAGAGGAATTAAACATATCCTTCATAAACTCCTTCACCACTATAGTTCATTTACTTGCTGGAGACTTTCGTCCTTTGCAGTCTGTTAATCCAGTAGCTCACTGACAGAATAAGACAAAACTGTGATTCTACATCCATTCTGTAATACTTCATCGTGATTAGCATCAGGGGTTGATTTCTTGTTGTGGCTCAGGATTCAGCATGGAGAGAAGGCAGTTTTACGCTTACTTAAAGTGAGCAGAGAACATACGTTTGTCCACAGTTGAACAATATCGTTCGGTGTCAGTGACAGTAAAAAACTAGAACGCATTCAGAGAGCGCATACCTCAGCCAATGCCATTGCCATTAAAAAGAATCCAAATTTAATCAATTGTTCCTTGACCCATGGCACCCCCTTCCACAGTATTTCATCGAAATTCATCTTTTGGAGATATTGTGCGGGAAACTCCGAATCTGGATCCTCCCCATAATTTAATCACTTCTTTCTTTGCCCATGGCCCACTCTTCCACCAAATTTCATTGAAACTCATGAGAACTTTTGGAGTTATCGTCTGGACAAACAAACATCAGTGAATACATAACCTCCTCCAACTTCGTTGGCGGAGGTAAAAAGTCATTAGAATGACGAGGTTAATGAAATGCACATCCTAAAATTGTTCCCTGACCCAGGAGAGAGAGAGAGAGAGAGAGGGGGGGGGATGGTCGACCAGCCATTAGATAAACGGAAAGATGAGCATTTAATGAACAGGTATATAGATAGATGGATAGGTAAATAGGTAGGTAATTGATGGTAGATAAATTTGACGGATGGATAGTTAGTTAGATAGGCTAAGTGTAGATAAATGGTAAATACTTTCATGGATGGATAGCTAGGCAAGGGATATATAGTTGATTGATAGATAAATAGAAGTAAAGATAGATTGATCGATAAGTACGGAAGACAAAAGGATAAGGTGAAAGAGATTGATAAGTAGATTAGGAGGACGACAGTATTAAGAAGTTCTCTCTCTCTCTCTCTCGTTTGGCTGCTAGGATTGCTCTCGGTTGAACAAAATCGTCTGTGGCAGAATGAATGAAAAACACCTACATGATAAACCTCCCTTCATTCCTTGCTTGCTTCCTTCCTTCCTGTCTGCTTATTTCATTCCCTTCCCCTTCCCTTCCCTTCCCATCCTTCCTTCCTTTCTCCCTCCTTCGCATGAGATATAATTTTATGTTCATACCCGTATACTCCTGCCTGGTCATTTTAAACTTTCGTATATCATTTTTGTCCGATTTTATTTTAATCGTCTCCTGCCACATCCTCCCCGTTCCCGTATTGATGAGTAGGACGAAGAAGAATAAGAAGAAAATGATGATGAAGAGGAGGAGAGAGAGAGAGAGGAAGAATGTGATGGTGATGATGAATAGAGAGGATATCGAGAGGAGTTCTTTATTTATTTTTATTTATTTATTTATTTATTTTATTTTTTTACCAGGAGGTCCTTAGAATAACAGAAAATACTTTCTGGACGTGTGGCAGCTCTACTGGGCGGGATTGCCAGATGTCTATTTTTAATCTTGTTTTAGATTCCACAAACAACACACTCTAATGCCTTTATCTGAGCGTGGTGGGGTATTGTATCGCGTTTAATACATTTGTTGCATTGTTTTATTGTGTCGCCTATTGTAATGCATGTATAGATTTGTAGAATAGGATTAATATTGTTATTCTTTTCAGTCCGATATTGTGATTTTTCGCATCTAATTATTTATCTAACTACGATATCTATTTGTCTGTCTGTTGGCTATATTAGTCTGTCTGTATTTGTATCTTTATCTATCTGTTTAGCTCTTATCTATAAATATATTCATCCATTAAATGATGAGGGAGCATCTCTGTGAACGGCCTCGTCAGTCAGTCACACCTAAGGATTTTCACACGCAGTGCTCTTCACCTCTTGTTCCTCTGTCCCTTTAATCCGGCGACGTAGTGTTTGGTTAATTGATGCTTACTTTAGATTATTGTATTCAGCTAAGGAGAGACTTTTGGAACAGATGGTTAGAATCGTTAGATGCAGCCGCCACTAACCACTTCACCACCAGATAGCTCTCCTTAAGGTCAGTTAAAGCGTCGGAAATAACAGGAATAAAACTGAAAAATGTTATGATATTGACAGGGTTGAACTGGGGAAACTTGCCCAGATAAATTATCCTCGTAATGAAGATGTTGAACCACACCTACTGTAATTTCCTGTTGCAAGCAGTGACTGGTGTAATAAAATGCACACACGGCAACGTAACCTAGCAGTCGGGTTCGAGTCCTAGGTCGGCCATAAGACCTCTAAGCACGGTTTTATTAACACTGGAACGTGTTCGTGCCTCCAGAGACTGGAAATAGGGACTCTTCGTTTGCCTGGTTTGTCCTTGTCTGTGGAATATCTGCCTTATTTCCCCACATACAGTTGAGAGGAATTCATTTAAACCTTAACCTCCTCCTCCTCATTCTGTTTTGTTGTTGGTGGTGGTGTGGTGGTGGTGCTGAGTAAAGTCCAGAATAACGCTGTAAAGAAGCGATGCCAAGGCACAGCAAACCTGTTCCCGGCAGTCATTTTAGTGCTGAAGTATAAACACAACAGGATGTTTAGTCAAAGATGTCACATATCAAATTTGGAGTAAATCAGGAGAAAATTGACGATTTTATGTTTATTTGAAATTTTAGGTCCAACCCACCTGCTAATGACCCCCCTACCGCTAATTGGGGGATGACCCCTCTGATATAATGAGGCATGTTATAGGATGCAGATTTGAACGATAACATTTAGGTTTTGGTTTCATGTTGATATGACGAATTTGAAAGTTATGGCGAGAACTTTTTTTTTTTTTTTTTTTCCATTGGGCTTGCAACCTGGGCCTTGACCCAGTTTGACCCAAAATTTAATCAGATGATTAGAAGGTCATCGCCCATCATCCCTGTAATTTTGGTCAAAATCGCACCTGTAGTTTTCGCGTAAAGTTGTTAACAGACAAACAGACAAACAAACCGAGCAAAAACAATACCCGTCCCCGAGCCCCTCCGGGGCTGGCACGGGTAACAAACCACATGCTCTTGACGTCACGTGCCCCCGCAACTCATCAACGACCAACTCTGCTAAACAAAAGCTAAGCCAATTATACTAAAACAAGCCTCATCTCTCTCACCAGCCACTGTCGTCCTTTGCAATATTGCCACTTGTTGCAAAGAATAAGTGGCACGCCTTAAATGATATACAGGTACAAAGTTTCCCCCTTGCTAGATTTTTTTTTTTATAAGAAAATGGTGTACATCTTGAAGGTTTCAATTTAAAAATGTGCGCGCGCGCGTGTACGTTCGTGTGTGTGTGTGTGTGTGTGTGTGTGTGTGTGTGTGTAGAGAGAGAGAGAGAGCTTCCTAACCTGATCAGCATTACAGCTGGTGCCATTACTCCCACCTTCTCCAGTCCCTGTACCCCCCCCTCTCTCTCTCCCTCTCTCTCTCTCTCTCTCTCTCTCTCTCTCATTTTCTCATCCCTATATTGTCTCCTCATGTTCTCTATACCTCACGTATTCTCGCCTCCTCCTCCTCTTCTTCGACCTCCTCCTCCTCCTCCTCCAGTCAGTACCTCTGTCCCTGCCTATCTCGTGCTCCTAGACTGGGAACGAGGCTCTTAAGACGTTGTTTATCACCTGCCTCCCTCATCAGTTCCCGGAGCCTCAGTTACCTTCACCCCGGCCAATTAATCTCCCCACCAGGACCCAACTGCCACCCCACTCCAAACTATCCTCTCATGTGTTACACCTTGACTATAGACGCACGAAACACTTGACTGATTTATACGTAACACTTTAGTACTATCAGCACGTGAAACACTTCACGTTAACACTATAAACACTTAACTTTAGCCTATAAACACGAAACACGACTGATTCATGCGTAGCACATCAGCACTGTAAACACACGAAACACCTGACTGATATATACGTAACACTTTAGCACTGTAAACACACGAAACACTTAACTGATATATACGTAACACTTTAGCACTATAAACACACGAAACACTTATATATACGTAACATTATAAACGCACGAAACACCTGACTGGTTTATACGTAACACTTTAGCACTATAAACACGATACACGACTGATTGATACGTAACACTTTACCACTATAATCGCATGAAACACCTGACTGATTTATACGTAACACTTTACCACTATAAATACACACGGGGAGAGAGAGAGAGAGAGAATTTTATTGCCTTCCCTTCCCAACGATTTAGTGACTGGTTGTCTTTTATTTTCAAATTTTTTTCTACCTGTAATATTTTTCCCGTCGTAATAATTACCCTCCCGCTCATTATCTATCCACCTGACTGAGGCGTATGCTAAGGGGCTCTGGAGATTTCGTAATACTTCTTCCATAGCGATCTATTCTGCACACCACCTTAATGTCCTCCTGTATATTATTGATGCAAACTGTGTTGATATTAATGCGTTCATAAAAGGCTAAGGTGTAAAATAAACAAATCGCTACGGACGAGGTGTTCCGAAGTCTGTGTGCCACCAAGATTATTTTATTTTTTGGCACCGAGATTAGAATTCCACTTTGCTTAGAATTGCACTCCTCCCGCGAATGTAGCCCAGCCACTGAGCCAACAAATAAATAAACAAGAAGCGGTGCCAAGGCAGAGCAAACCCGTCCCCGGCAGCCATTTTAATGCTGACGTATGAACACAACAGGATATCTAGTTAAAGATGTCACAAATCAGATTTGGCGTAAGTCGAGTGAAAACTTACGATTTTATTCCCATTTGAAATTTTAGGCCCGACCCACCTTACATTGACCCCCCAACCGCTAACTGGGAACTGACCCCCTGATGTAATGAGGCATGTTATAGGATGCATATTTGAAAGATGCACCTTTAGGTTTTGGCTTCATGTCGATATGACGAATTTGAGAGGAGTTATGGCGAAAAAACTGTTTCTTACCCATATATATATAGAGAGAGAGAGAGAGAGAGAGAACATTTTTTGGGCCTACAGCCCGGGCCTTGGCCCAGAATTTAATCAAGTGATCAGAAGGTCATAGCCCGTCATCCCCGTAATTTTAGTTAAAATCGCACCAGTTGTTTCCGCTTAAAGTTGTTCACAAACAGACAGACAAACAAAAAGACAAACCGAGTGAAAACAATACCCGTCCCCGAGCCCCTCCGAGGCGGGGACGGGTAATGAATAAAACAGAATAAGGTGGGATTAGGTAAGGCAGTTAATGAAAAATACTTTTGTAAAATAACATGGTATTAAGTAAGGTAGGTAATGTTAAGCGCTTATACTGTAATGTAGATACAGTATTTTCTTGCATTGTATGCTTTGAGACGCTTGGAATGTGAGCGATGCGTGCTTACTTTCTTGTTGAAAAGAATATAAGATGTTATAGCACTGAAGATATTTTGCCATTTAATACGTGGACGCCTGCAGTTTATTCTTGCCACCATAGGATGATTTTACTGGACGTGGACGAGACGTGTGAGTGAGGCAGTTGAGTGGAAGTTATGTAAAGCTTCACTACTACGAATCGTATCCCCTCAACCAAGTCTGATCGTCAGGTGGTTGCAGAGATATAACAAGGGGTTCTTAGTAACTGCAACACCTGCGTCGCACAGTTGGTTTAAAGGATGAACATTTGACTCTGCCTTGTAATCTTGACCTTCAATGGGTTGTTGTCAAAATTGAATTACTCCACCAAGTTTGGTACAAATCGGATTGAAATTGTTTTAATTGACTTTGCCTTGTGACGTTGACCATTGGTCCTCCCCCTCCCCCCCTCCCCCTTTTTTTTTTTTTCATGTATCCGACACTGGGTATAGGCTTCATAACCCGTTCCCTGAGACCCAACAGTCCCACCTATGCTCCTTGACTTACCACCACTGCGGCGTTAACACTAGCTGTCCATATTGTATACATGCCAGGGCTGTCTGATACAGGACTGGTTTATTAGTATTAGCGGGGATTTTACATGTCGGCGGGTCTTATGGTAAGTCAGTAGAGTCAGCTTTAACGAAATCCAGAGCCACAAACTGTTCCCTGCTCCAGTCGGGGTTTGAAGCTGGGTACATTAGGACTGCATGCCACCTCTCTGCTGACGTGATGCCGCCGAATCTCAACCTTATATTAAGATTAGTTCAATTTAAATGAGAACTTCGAGTTATGAGGTCGGACCTTTGATTGTTCTCAAGATCGAATGACTTCGTCCTTGCATTACCAACAACCCTTCCACCAAGTTTTGTGTGTATTGGATCAGAACGTTTAACTTGGCCCCTCCATGTTACTTTGACCAGTTGTTTTCGAAAACACAAGGAAATCCCTTAGCTGACTCAGCCTTGTAACCAGGTTTGGTCCTAATTGGATTATAACTGAGGGAGATATTGTTCACAGTATAACACACAAGCACGCACGCCAATGCTCGCCAGCCAAAACAATACCCCTGCTTGCGGATTTAATAAGAGACATGATTGCACACAACGAGTTAACGAACGTAGAACAGACGGTAAAGGAATAGACAAAAGATCTTACTCTCGTGGGAGTAGGACGCATGCAATAGCTACCTCTTTTTTAACGATGTATACATTTTATTTACTGCGCCTCAATAGTCTCGTATATATTATTTTTGGAGCAGACATTGAACAGGGGAAAAAAATCTACAAATCATACCGTATCATATTTATCCTTTCGTGGCCACGTCTTTATCTCCAACCAGTGCAGACGATTTGACTGATCTGGGAGTGAGTCATAGGAGATTCAGTGATGGAAGCTTACCATCAAAGTGTCCTGTGTATAAGTAAGTTGGTAAGGATGAAGTGTTTGGGAGAGTCCTACACTAGCGAGAATCCGGGTCAAGGAGTTGCACGAGAGGCATGTGCAGAGAAGTTGAGGGAGGCAGTGGGAAGGGGGGAGCTGACGGAGGGAAGTTGGAGAAAAGTTGACACAAGTTGGAGAGTTGACGTAACAAAGGTGGAGACAAAAGAAGTTGACGGAGAGAAGCTGGCGAAGAGAAAATGGGGAGAAGTTGACGAAAAAGTTGAAGAGAAGTTGACGGAGGGAAGTTAAAGAAAAACTGACCATGAGGAGTTCGGGAAAAGTTGTCGGGAAGAAGCTGACAGAATAATTGACGGAGAGAAGATGAGGGGGGGGGGGGAAGCTGACGGAGAGTGCCAGACATGGGTGAGTTGTTAGAAAAAGAAAAAGTTGGATAAGTTTACGGAGAGAAGCGGATGGAGGAAAAAAGTTGGAGGGGAGATGATGAAAAGATGAAATTGTCGGGGAGAAACTGACAGAAAGATTATGGAAGAATACAGAAAAAAAAAAAAAAGCTGACGGATATAAGTTGACGGGAGGAAGAAAAAGTTGTCGGGGGAAGGTTGACGGATGGAGAAGAATAGATGAGAAGATAAAGAAAAATTGACGGAGAGAGGGAACAAGGAGAGAAGTTGAAGGTGACGGCAGTTGTTGCAGACTAATGAAGGCGGTGACCATGTGCCAAGAAACAAACAAATAAACGAAAAAGACGCAACATCATGGAGTGAGTATATGTATATATGTCTGTGTATAATATATATATGTGTATATGTATGTATTTATGTATACATACATATATGTGTGTATGTATATATACATACAAACATGCAAATATATATATATATATATATATATATATATATATATGGGAACTCCATTGGTCTATGAAAATTAAGGAGTTTTGTCTTATCTTGGGTTGTCTTGTTTTCGTTGGTTTTTATGTGCGTTTAATGCTCTTGCTTTTTTTTTTTACGCTTGTTGTTTTGATATGGCATCTTTTCACTTTTTTATTGCTTTCATGTCTTTACCTTCGTTATCTTTTTCACATGGTTTTCTGTTTTGCATTTTCTTGTTTTCTTCGCTGTTCTTGTCTTTCCATGGTTTTACTGCTTTTCTGGATATAATGTCTAATGTTTTCGTTCTTGCTGTTTTCGTGCATGATTCTCCTGTTTTTCACGTTTCGTTACAGGTACCGTATCAATTTTCTTGCTTTTATGACCCACACGTAGTTTTCTCTTCAGTCATTCTCTATGATGACGTCTTATTTAGTTCTTGTTGCCCCCACAGCAGTATGCTCAGCCAAGTTCCATTAACCCCATCACTCATCCTTAATCAGTGCCTCCCATGCTTCACCCTCCTCCTACTCCCTGTCTTCTCTCTGCACCCCACCCCCTCATCCAAAGCCCCCCTCTTTCAGGATCCATTCCCCCAGTCCCCTAAACATTTTTCATCCCTTCTTCCCCTCTCTCACACTGTCTTATATCCCATATCCCTTACCAGCCTCTTGAGCTCTCCGCTTCCTCCTTCCTTGTCTCCCCTCCTCATGTCCTTCCTTCTACCTCCTTCCCTCTCCTGACCCCGCCCCCCCTCGCAGTCTATTCATTTCCTCACTACCCATCTCCTTTTACTTTACCCGCTTCTTAAACTCCCTTCTTCCTTCTTCCTTGTCTCCTCATATCCTCTCTTCTATTCCCTTCCCTCTCGTGACCCCCACCCTCCTCATGAACTTCCCTTCCCCTCTCCCGTCACCGGTGTCTGCTCATCGTGCCCAACTTCCTCTATCTCCCCCCTCCCCTCTCCCCCTCCCCCCGTGTCCCAGCGTACCCTGCCGGCGTGGGGGTGGCGGTGAGGGCTGCGTTATCTCTTGCATACTAACTCACCCTTCACCCCTCCACTGGCATCACATCACTCGTATTTTATCATCTAATGGAGAGTCTGTACTAGTGAAGAGGTTAAAGAAAGCTAAATCTAACCCCACCAGTTCGAAAGGTCTCCCTCATGCTGAATAAAATCGTCCAGAGATAGCTAGGAAAAAGTAATAGTAATAAATAATAATAATAGTAATGATTATGGAAGTCTTTTAATCGCATAACGTCTCTTCTATTTTCTTTAGGGTATCACTAGATCATTTTATTTACCTCAAGGGAGACATGTAACTGAAGTGGCACACCCCTTCATTACGATGCCATGATCCTGACCCCCTCCAGATGGTTTTATACAGGTTAGGAGAGACCATTCTTAACTCTCTGATTGCTGGGATTTCTTTCCACTGAATAGAATTGTCGGTGTAAGCAGACATAAATTTCCTGTGTTGAATTAGCAGAAACAGGCTTGCTGGAGTCTGTCTTGGAGCCTTTTGACTAGTAACATTTCTCACAGCTGAAAAAATTCGTCCGGTAGCATAAATAAAGCATAAAGTACCCAGGTGCATGAAGGGCATCGAAAAGGTTAATGAAGGCGACATTACCTGGGTGCAGCAAGTGGGGCCTGTCTTGCTACATCATGCATAGTAACTCATCATTAAGGGTATAATTCTGGCCACACTGGATTACCTCCTGGTTTAATAACGACACCGAATGACCCTACTAACACACCCTAATTACATGCTCATCAGCCTTAATGTTTCCCTCTTATAACGTTTGTGGAATTAAGATGGTATGAGAGTAAATCGCCACGTATTTTATGAGCTTTATGTCTGGTTGGCGCAGAGTTAATATGGACGCCTCATTTTCATCAGGGTTACGATATGTGTTGCTGTAGTTACGTCATCTCTCTCGTGGCATTAACCCCTTCACTGCCCAGGGGTGGTAAAGGATCTTGAGTCATTTTTTTTTTATATGATAAGTATAGTTTTATCAGTTATCTTTACAAGGCAGTCTCTCTCTCTCTCTCTCTCTCTCTCTCTCTCTGACTTTATATTCACTCTGCCTTGGTAGTGGAGAATTTGGAAGTTGTGAGTTAAGTTAAAAGTATAATGTGTAGTCAAACAGTCATACGAAGAACTTAAGGTCTAGATGTAGTGAAGTGTTTGGTGATTATGGGAGTCACGATAAACGCATTGTCATTCCTATATAGAAATTAAAAAATATATATATGAGTACGGACCCACGGATGAGTCCCAAGTTGAATGAAATTGTTTGGTCAATGAAAAAAAATACGGTACTGAACGAAAACATGATGAGGATAAGGTCTCTCTCTCTCTCTCTCTCTCTCTCTCTCTCTCTCTGCGGCACCACTGATATCCCCAAGCTGAATAAAACCGTGTAATGTTTGCCAGAGAGACATTACAGCGCATTGCATTCAAGACTTCTTACCTCCGTTTTCTTTGCGATTTATTTTCGTCACTGCAACTCAGCATTCTTCTGCATGTTATTTATTTTTACATTTTATCGACACAGAGTGCACTAGTAACATACAAGAGGATATTCAAGTGTAATATGCAGAAGAAATCGCTGAGGAAGAAGTGTTACGAGGTCTAAGTCACCTGTAATACGACCTCCATTGTCCGACAGCGCTGATTTTCCGGGAACGTGTTTGAGTCATGTCTGGTTTTAGCTGTTACTGGTGAGCTTCGTCAGTGTTTTTTCCTCCCCCAAGGATCCTGTTACACCATTTTTTTTTTCCTTTGGCTTTTCCTTTCCTTTTCTTTTTCTTTTCGTTTTTCTTTGTTTTCTTCTAAAGTATACTATTACATCACTTTCCATATCTTTTTTTTTAAATATAATTTTCCTATCCTTCTTATAATTTTCCTTCTTTTCTCCTTTGTATCCTATTACATCACTTTCTTCATCGTATCTTTTATATTTTTCCTTTTTTCTTTTTTCCTAATAATTTTCATTTTCTTTCTTTTCCTTCATTGTTTTGTCCACAAGTATCGTATTTCACCATTTTCCTTTTTCCTTTTTTTCTTTTCCTTTCATTGTTTTGTCCATAAGTTTCCCATTTCAACATTTTCTTCATTTTCTTAGTCTCTCATCATCTGTACAGAATTATCGCCCCTTTATCTCTGGAGTTCGTGGAAGGAGCGGATGAGTGTGAATGTGTTTACCCCTTCTGTACGATGACGTCTTGATGTTTTCTTGTAAATACCGCCTGACGATTGAGTTCACATTAGGAAAGGTCTGTGTGTGTGTGTGTGTGTGTGTGTGTGTGTGTGTGTGTGCGTGCGCGCTCGCAGTTAAGCGCCATATACGTTTGTCCCTTCAGATTGTCTTTGTATAGTGTTTCCTGAGTACAGCCAGACTTTATTATTATTATTATTATTATTATTAGTGGTAGTAGTAGTAAAGTTTTTGGGACAGCAGTTGCAGTAAAGGAATATCATGTAATCTCTGGGCATAGGTATAAAGTTACGTGGAAGGTTATTACTGTAATCTTCAGTTCTTGGAATCAGGGCAATGAGTGCAGTGTGCTCAGACCATGCAGCCTAGGGTGGCCTTGTAGGTTTTAATTAATTATAACACACACACACACACACACACACACACACACACACACACAGTCAGTATTATCATCATCATCATCGCCTCCGCCAGCTTTTATTTATTTTGTGCTATCCAGACCACTTGATTCAGCTTTCGAGGCATTATGAGCCCAAGGGATTTTGTATGTTTTTTTTTTTTTTCCTAACGTCTTCAGAAAACTAAAAAAAAAGAAAAAGAAAATAAATATCATCAGTAGATAGCACGCATAATTAAAAATACATGTTTGACCTGAAATAATTAAGCATTGAGTTTGTGTGTGTGTGTGTGTGTGTGTGTGTGTGTGTGTGTGTGTGATCTACTTTAAGCCCTCACCACACACACTTTACCTTGAATCAATCCATGCTCTAGTTTTATTCCCATGCACGCAAATAGGCTAAGTAGCTTTTTCAGAATTGCCCCAGGTAATTACTGCATCTTTAGCTGAAAAATTTCTTAGCAGTCAGTGTAATATACACGAGCTAGATTAACTTTCCTTGCTCTGAATAGAGATTTCATTTTAGGTAAAAGAGATATTTAATTATAGATAGAACAGATTTTTAATTTTAGGTAGAACATATTAAATTTTAGGCAGAACAGATACCGGTTTTTGATTTTAGGAAGAGCAGATTTAATTTTAGGTAGAACAGATATTTGAATTTAGGAAGAGCAGATTTAATTGTAGGTAGAACAGATAGCCTATTTAATTTTAGGTAGAACATTCAATTTTAGGTAGAATAGATATTTGATTTTGGATAGAACATTTATTTTTAGGTAGAACATACTCAGTTTTAGGTAGAATAGGTATTAAATTTTAGAATGAACAGGTATTTAGTTTTAGGTAGAACAGATTTAATTTTTGGTACAACAGATAATTTTAGGTACAAAAGATAAATTTAGGAAGAAAAGATAAATTTAGGAAGAAAAGATAATTTTAGGTAGAAAAGTTTATAATTTTAGTTAGATGTCTCCAGCGATCGATTGTGTAACGCATTTGCTTATAAGTCACCTGGATCCGGGTTTGATTCCACTCTGGGCGGACATTTAAACACGCTTAGTAGTGTGCGGTTACATGTGTCGTCAGGTGTTGGCCCCGTGATGTGGTTCTCTCAATGATACACACTGCAGCCACAAACACTGACACTCCAGCACGTTCAGTTCCACCTGCACTTTTCACCCTACGCTCATAAGCCTCTCACACTTACCCCCAAGCCTATAGGATTGGGTAGCGGCGGGTCACGTCTCCAGTGATTAAGTGGTGCCTCAGACTTACTCTACATTTTCTCCAACCTAGGGAATCACTTAACCACGAATTGGACTAGTATAGAGCCGCTCGCACTTGTCACGCTACGCAGTTCATTACCATAAATCTGGTTCATAGATGCTGACCTTAAGTTCTTCCTTTGCTATGCTTTAATCTTTGTTACTTGTGGACTGGGTAAACCGGGATTTATTCTTAAGCAGTTTATAGCTGGATTGGGACGAAATTTTAAAAAGTGTTTGCTCTGTGACCTAAGGAATGAAGGGAAGGTCTGTTGTTCTTTTTTCATTGTTGAACCTTCGCAAATTAGACGTATAAATGGCTGCAGTTTATGTTTTGTTATTGTTATTCAGACTTTCCAACATTTGACTGACGACTGAGTGGTAATGAACGGATATTTGTGCAGTATTAATCTGTTCACTGTGATGATGATGATGACCCGTGAGCTGTTTTATATTATCGTTTTTCCATTATACCTCATTGAAACAGCGGGACACGTTGGTAATGGTGATAGTTAAGATGATTGATTGATGATATAATGATGATGCTTATTATGTTAATGATGTGATGTTGTCGATGATGATGGTGATGATAGGGATATTACTGGTGATGGTAGTGATGATGATAACGATGGCATTAAGGATAGTGATGGTGATGATACTTATAATGGCGATGATAGTGATGAGAATGTGATGATGATGGTGGTGGTGTAAATGCGGCATGGGGTTGCAGTGAAGCAGGGCAGATTTGACGTCACTGGGTTGATTTGCTTTACAAGTAGAGGGAGTTCCCAGTTTCGTCACTCCCCCCCCCCACAGCCCCCACCCCAATCCTCTCGCTCTTTTGACTTTATATTAGAGAGGGAGAGAGAGTAAGAGAGAGAGAGAGAGAGAGATGCTGTCATTCTAAGTTCCCCATCTGTCTTGTCTTTCCTCCTTTTTTTTTTTTCTTTCTCTCCACCCCTTATGCAGCTGATTCTCTTCTCTCTCTCTCGCTTCCTTCTCTATCGATTTCCACATTTCTCTACCTCTCCCCTCCCTCTTATCCCTCTCTTCTCTCCCTCTCCCCTTCCCCAGATCTCCACCACTCCTCTGTTGTTTTCTCACGCTTCTCTCCCTCCCCGACTTTCCCTCCTCCCTTCTATTCGCCTGTGTCATCCTTATCTTCTCTCATTCTCCCTATTTAGTCTGTTTATGATACACCTCATTCTTCTCTTCTGTTTCTCTCTCTCTCTCTCTCTTTTTTTTTTTTTTTTTTCCAGTTTCTCTTCTCTTCCTCTTCTGCTTCTCATTTTCTTTTCTTTTGCGGCTTCTTGGCCTCCCCCTTTAGTCATTTAAGAGAGAGAGAGAGAGAGCTGGAACTCAAGAAAAAAAAAGGACAGAAGTGACATAAAAAGAGAGGACAACAGGAAGGAAACAAACAGGATGGAGAAGAGTGACAGGAAGAAGAGTGACAGAGGAGAGAAAAGGGAGACGAGGAAAGAAGAGTGACTAAGAGAGTGACAGAGGAAGAGGGAAGAGTGAGGAGGGAAGAGTGACAAAAGAAGAGAAAAGAGTGAGAGGAAGGAAGATGAGTGACATGAAGGAGAGTGACCGAGGAAGAGAGAAGAGTGGGAGGAGGGAAGAGTGACAAGGAGTGTGACAGAGGAAGAGAGAAGATTGGGAGGAGGGAAGATGAGTGACAAGAGAGAAGAGCGACAGAGGAAGAGAGAGGAGTGCTTGACATAAAGCTTGACAACAGAAGAGAGAGAAAGTGAGCAGCAAGAAGGACGAGAATGAGAAGCGGGAACAACACCGTCACGCTCTTGTTCTCGCTTTTCATTCTCGTCCTTCTCTTTTCTTTTGTCACTCTCTTGTCACTCTTCCCTCCTCACTCTTCTCTCTCCCTCTGTCACTCCCCTAGTCACTCTTCTCTCCTCCTCTGTCACTCTTCTTCCTTCCTTTCACTCTTCTCCATCCTGTTTGTTTCTTTCCTGTTGTCCTCTCTTTGTATGTCACTTTTGTCCTTTTTTTTCTTGAGTTCCATCTCTCTCTCTCTCTCTCCAATCGCTTCCGTGTTTTTTTTGCTCGTGTCACTTGGCTTTCTTCTAACTTCTTTCTTCCTCCTCTCTGTCACTCTTCTTATTTCCCCTTTGTCACTCCTCTCTCTGGCTCTTCTCACAGTTCTCTCTTTATTGTGATTTTTCCTCCTTTCTTGCCGCATCACCTCGTCTGTCTCTCTCTCTCTCTCTCTCTCTCTCTCTCTCTCTCTCTCTCTCCGCCCTCTATTATCCTTTATCGTCCCTCTCTCTTCTCCCCTTTTTTTTTTTTTTTTTTTTTCCCATTTCCTACCATCATCCTAGTTTCTCTCTCTCTCTCTCTCTCTCTCTCTCTCTCTCTCTCTCTCTCTCTCTCTTCGCCCTCTGTTATCCTTTATCGTCCCTCTCTCTTCCCTCACTTATTTTTTTTTTCCATTTCCTACCATCATCCTAGTTTCTCTCTCTCTCTCTCTCTCTCTCTCTCTCTCTCTCTCTCTCCATTAGCACCAAGGCAGGAAGCAGATAGTGAAGAGAGTTAGGGCGACACTGCCTGCCACTTCATACTCTCTCTCTCTCTCTCTCACCCACCGTAATTGTTATTGGCCCTATTGAGGCAGTTATATATTTTTTTGGTGGTTGTTGATGGGGGCGCGGTAGGGATTGCGGTAGTTGTGGTAGTAATAGTCGTTGTGGTAGTTGTAATTGTTGTGGTAGTAATGGTCGTTGTAGTAGTTGTTGTAGATGTGGTGTGGGTGGAGTGAAATTTGTTTGAGTGTGGTGTTAAGAGCATTTTAGTATTTATGTGTGAGTGTTGTTTTGTGGGTGTTGTTGTGTTGTGTTGGTGTGGGTATATTTGAGTAGTTGTGGTGTAGGTTTCTGTAGTTGTGGTGTGGATGTAGTTGTGCAGTTGTGGCGTGGGTGTATTTGTGCTGTTTGGTGTGGGTGTGTTTGTGTGCTTGCAGTGTGGGTTTCTATGTGCAGTTGTGGTGTGTGTATGTGTGTGTGTCTGTGTGTGTGTTTATGTAGTTTTGGTGTGAGTGTACGATTCTGATGTGGGTATATTTGTAGTTGTTGGGTGTATTTGGGTAGTTGTGGTGTGGGTGAATTTGGGTAGTTGTGGTGAGTGTATTTTGTAGTTGTGGGTGTGTGCAATAGTCATGTTGGTGTAGTTGTGGTGTGAGTGTATCTGTCTGTATAGTGTGGGTTAGTTGCCGTATGTGTAGTTGTGTGGGACTTGTTATGGAGGGGGTTTTCTCGTGTCAAGGGAAGGCTGGGGTTAATGGTGTGGAAAATGATAGCCGATTTTTTTTCCCCATTAGGTCCCATGCCCCTTAAACTTCTGCAGTTTAAAGTTTACAGAGGCACATTATAGCCAGGAAATTGACTGTGGTTCAGTTTGTTACATGACTGCCACTCATCATCATCACCATCATCATCATGGTCGTCGTCGTCGTCATCCAGACTTCATTTCCCACCAAAGTATGGGGTGAGGTAGGGTCCATAGAGCAAGGGGTTAAAATCTAATAAAAGGAGAACTAACCAGAGTCTGTCCAGTTGGTGTCAGTGCTGTCTACATTGGTGTTTGTGTGGGACAAGGAAAAGTTTAAATAATGACAGTATTTTTTACTAGGTGTCATGTCGTGTGTGAAGTACCTACACCTGTCTGCAAATCTCGTTATGGAGGTGTCACTAAATTCTTGCATCTCATCACAGGGGAATACATGGCGCCGTGCGTCATGTGAGAAGTCTTGATGCAGTGTTTACGTTTACCTTTACAGGTATCAGCAGGTGTTGTAAATATCCTAACGTACTTAATAAATTTGTCTAAATCTAACCTTTTTTTTTTCTTTTTTTACCTAGAAATTTGCTCCCCCACTTTTTTTTTGTTTTTTTTTTATAACTCCTGAGTGTGATGCTCTTCCTGCGTGTGGTGTAATGATGATGGATGGGGACATTGGTGTGTGATTCAGCGTGTGGTCGTGATGAGATCTGTTGTTCCCTTATATCTCTTCTCGGAGAGTTGAGAATCAGGTTGAGGCTTTGATCACCTGTCCCTCAGGGTGGGTGTTTTAGTCAGGTCATCTAATCAGCTATCCACAGGTGCTCTATTAGAAGAATGGCGTGAGGTGGCGGCGGTAGAGAGCGACCACTGACACTCGCCTTCAGTATAGTGCTTGTACCGTACACTAAACCACTGACTGAGCCACATACTGTATAATATTAAGTTATTTGCAGTTCTGGAGGACAGGAAATTGACGTCAGAGAAAGCAGTAGATTTTGGCGTAGTATATGTAGGGATATTATTGTGTAGCTTAAAGGTCAGTAGAAAGAGAGAGAGAGAGAGTTTCAGATATGCTCTATAAAGAGATATTTAGTCTAGCATAAGGTTCCAGTGAGAGAGAGAGAATGTGGGGTGGCGTTGGAAAGATATATTTGTGTGTGTGTGTGTGTGTACTGTCATCTGTGTGCGTCTATATCGCCCCGCAGTGAGTGTGATGGTTTCCTAAAGGGTTTAATTGACTGGAAACTTTAAATGTAATTAAACTTTGTCACTGATTTTTTGATGTGGTTTTTGTCTTTACTATTGAGCTGCCACACATACATACATAAGTACACACACACACACACACACACACTGCCAGGTCATGAGGTAACAGGTGGATACAGTAAATTAGACTTTGGCCGGGTTCAAAGGTGTAAATCCTGTTATCCCTTTTATTGTTATTATTAATTATCATTATTATTATTATTATTATTATTGCCCCTGAGTAGCGTCTATTGCCGTAAATATTATCAGAGTTTTCAGGTAATTTCGTTAAGTTCAGTACGATGGCTTAATCTTGCTCAGTTTAGGAGAGAAAACATTAACTCCTTTTCTACTGTGATTTTTTTTCTACATCCTTCGTACCGTGTTCATGTGATTCTCAATTCTTGCTAAAGAGGCTTCGGTATCTGCCTGGTTACGTAATTGTCCCTCGCCATCCCTGTCCCCCGAATGGAAGATGGGTTGCCGAAGGTCATTTTCAGCCTGCAGTCCACTGAGTTCACGTTCAGATGAGCCCCCCCAAAAAAGAAGCACTACTACTGCTGCTGCTATTATTACTGCTACTTCTACTACTACCACTGCTGATACCACCACTATTACGTACTGGTACTACTACTACTACTAATATTAAGAAGGTAATGTACAGTATAAATAAATAATCGTCAAACTAGTTACTTATTTACTTACTATGTAACCATAATAAGGAAGCTTCGCCATAACTATTTATGGTACTGGTATTGATTGTCTTTGTAAGCATGGGTACATTTTACATGTGTCTCAATAATTGGCTAATTGTATGCTTAACTGTAACCAAATTCCTTTCAGATAATAAGCGGGACTACAGTTATATATTTGTAAAGTTACAGCTTTTGTGGTTTTCTCTAAAACGTATGACAAAGAAAACATTGACCAGATTTAAATTCGGTACTTTCCCGGCTAAATGGCAAAATATTCTGCTAAATCCTCAGCAAACTTTTTTTATCACAGGATTTTCAGCCAGATAGCTGTATCCCAGTTAGTTTCTGAGATATTTCATTTTCAAGTATGCAGTTTTTGCACTACAGTAGAAGTGTGTATATGACCTTTAAAAATATGTTAGGGTCATATTTTGCGCAAGTACTTGGGTTACCCCTAGGCTACCTTCCTGTGTAATATCATTAAGGACGTAGATCCACAAAAAAGTCGAAAAATAAAATGAAATATTCGAAAACCGCGCCACAATCATATACCATCTTCCGGAAAACGTTTGGCGGGAGTAAAACTGCGTAGCGTCACCAATTTTAAATCTCTAGGCGCGTATTTAAGTTCTAAGGAAAAAAAAGTGCAAAGAAAAATAATAACATACCAAAACAATATGCTTCGCCATATACAGTATGTGAGGAAGGTTAATAATACGAATAACAGTGAAAGATGGAAGTAGTTGTATTGCCTGAGGAGTGGCAGTACGTCCGTCGTCTTTATGCGTCTCCACTTTCACTCCTCTCTCCTGTATCTCTCTTTCCTCTCCTCTCTCCTCTACCCTTATTCTCCTGCCCTTTTCTTTCCTTTTTCCTCTATCCTTGCTTTCCCTCATGCCTTCTCTCCTCTCCCTCTTCCTCTCTTCCGTTAATCTGTGTTTTAGCTTCTGTTCCCCTCCTTCCCTCCATTCTCTCCTCCCTTTTCCTCCCCTTCTTCTCTCCCTCCTCTCCTCTCATCCCGTCGTTCCCTTCCTCCTTTCATCCCCTTATTCCGCTTAACCCATCTTCCAACCTTTCTCACCATTTTCTTCCCCACCATTTCTCCCTCCTGTTCTCTCTTTCTTCCATCCCTCCCTTCTTTCTGCCTCTCACCCTCTCCGTTTGTCCCGTTTCCTTCTCTCTCTCTCTCCTTCTCCCTTCCTTTTTTTTTATTTTTTTTTTTCCTCCTTTCCTCTCCCTTACCCTCGTCTTCACCTCTCGTAACCCGTTTCTTTTTTCCTTCCTCTCCTTCCCTTGTTTTTCTTCCATTTCTTACACCATCTTTTCTTTCCCACTTCCCTTCATTTTTTCCCCCCCTCCTTCCCATCCTTCTTTCCTCTCCTTTCTTTCCTTCCATTTTTTTGTTTCCTCCCTCCCCTCCTCTCCTCTCCCTTCCTCTCCTCTCGGCTCCCCTCCCCTCCTGTCCTCTCCTCTCCTCTCCTCACTTTCCTTCTTCCGTCTATTCTTCCCCTTTCATCGCCTCTTTCTCCTTTCCACCCCTACTTCCTTCCCACCTCTCTTCTTTCCGTCCTCATTCACCTGTCTGTTTGCTCCTTTCATTTCCTCCCTCTCCCCTTTTAACTCTCTCTCTCTCTCTCTCTCTCTCTCTCTCTCTCTCTCTCTCTCTCTCTCTCTCTCTCTCTCTCACACACACACACACACACACACACACACACAAACTACCACCCAAATTAACGAGTGTAAACAGCGCTACAGAAAGCCTTGATCACAGCTTCACACGAGAGAGAGAGAGAGACTTGTATTTATGTGAAGGGAAATCACATTCAAGCGAGAGTTGAGAGAGAGAGGGAGCGAGCTGTGTGTGTGTGTGTGTGTGTGTGAATAATTACCCGCTTGATGTATGTGTCTAGGCAGTGTATGGTGCAGAGTATGATGCAGGGCCATGTTCTGTCTATCTACTTATATATATATAGCCAGACATCGCGTCGCCCTACCGTACACCATCAGCTAGCGTCCCTTCCATCTCACACCACTTCATCGTATACTTTTCTACTCCGTCCCCTCCACTTCATCCTTAGTCTTCCTCTTATGTTAACTCTCCACACTACTTCCACTTTCCTAGTCATCCTTTCACTCTCCATTTGCACCCCATGGCCAGCCAATGTCAGGGTACTCTTCCTAGCACTTTCCAGCTCATCCACATCGCCAAGGCTCCCAAACTTACTCGCTTGGCTGTCTGTCTTTGTGCGTAACTCCACATGCAACTCTCAGGTAACCAATTTCCTCTTATCTGAATGCTGTCTTGTGTCCTTCCAACAGAATCCATGCATCACTTCCATACGTCAGTGGTGGGATCACAATACTATCATGCTGCATCTTGACGTCCATACTCGCATCCCCATTCCTTGGCGCTGCTCGTAATATACACCTGCAGGCTTTTTTCCCTGCCGTGGCCTTCCTTGCGTTTTTTCTTCTTTACTCCCAGTCTTGCTCACCACACTTGCTAGATGTTTGACGGTGCGCTCGTTCTCGATTTCGTAACCATTCAGCCTCATTGCTCTTTGACTTCGTCCTTTTAGAAAGCCATAATTTTAATCTTGCTATTTCCATTTCAAAATTTCGTTTCTTGCTAACACTTCCAGATTCATTCTCCAAGCCCTGAAACTCCCACTCGTCTTCACCTCATAGCATCATCGACAGGCAAGAAACAACAGTACAGGGAATTAGAACACCGTACCCTCTGTTATTAAACATGCATCAACATTCACCCCCTTACCTTGTATTTCCTTCATAACATTATTCATCCTTATACTTAACAATTGTAGAGACATGACACAACCCTTTTTCAATCCATTAGTCAAGCCAAAGAACCCGCTTAGTTCATACTCCACACGCACTGTCGCCCTTTTACCTTCATACATAGCCATAACAGTATGCAGCAGCTTTCCATCCAGTCCTTATAGTCTCAGTAGTCAGGTTTTTCCACAATGTTTGTCTATCTGCTGTCATACGTTTTTATTTCCCAGATCTATGAAGGCAACATGCATCTTCTTTCCCTTCTCTAAATACCTTCCTGCTGCTCAGAGAGAAGATCTGGTCTACATACCGCCTTCCCGTCCTTCTTCCCTTCTGTTTTCTTCCTCCTTCTCCCATCCTTCTTTCTTCTCCTTTCCCCCCCTTCTTTTCTCCTCTCTCTCTCTCTCTCTCTCTCTCTCTCTCTCTCTCTCTCTCTCTCTCTCTCTCTCTCTCTCTTTCGCTTACCATTCGCTGCGTTCTCTTCGTCACTTTTTAGACAGCTATCTTCACTGTATCTTACCCCCTCTGCTAAGAAGACAGATGCCCCAATGACTGCCACACACGCTTGACTTAAGTTTGATCTCCCTTCACACGGACCTGTATTCTCACGGGTTTAGGAAGCTCCCTAACACCTCTTCCTAAGCGATTTATTTTGCCACTTATACCTTATGATCCCCTTCTGTGTTATTTGTCACTCTCCTACAGCCATACTCTGCATAAGCAAGGCACAAACATATTAATCAGCCGGATCCAAAAATAAATGGCTAATGAAGAGGTGCTAGGTAACCTCTTTAATGGACGAGAATACAGACTTGGACAGGGAATTCCTATATCGAACCTGCACAGTCTACGTTATCTAAATCCATTCATTCACAGTCTCCCATTTTCAGTTTTCTTTACACACTCCATCAGTCCCCGGTGCTTTCCAAGTATTGACTTTCATCAGTGCCTCACATATTGTTGTAGTGGTGTGGGTGTGGTGATGTAGAGGTGTGGATGTGGTGGTGTAAAGGTGTGGATGTGGTGGTGTAGGGTGTGGATGTCGTGGTGTAGGGGTGTGGATGTGGATGTGGTGATTTGTGTAGAGGTGGCGGTGTGGTGTGGATGTGGTGGTGTAAAGGTGTGGATCTGGTGTTAATAAAGGTGAGGATATGAAGTTGTAGAGGTGTGGATGTGGTGTTGTAGAGGTGTGGATGTGGTGTTGTAGAGGTGTGGATGTGGTGTTGTAGAGGTATGGATATGGTGGTGTAGAAGTGTGGATGGGGTGGTGTAGAGGTGTGGATGTGGTGTTGTAGAGGTGTGGATGTGGTGTGTTGAGGCATGGATACGATGGTGTAAAGGTGTGGATGTGGTCGTTGTTGTGTGGAGTTATAGAGTTGTGGGCATGTTAGTTTAGTGGTGTAGGTATGGTGGTTTACAAGTGATGGTGTATCGGTGTGGGTGTAGTGGTACAGAGGTGTGGATGTGGTGATGTAGAGGTGAAGGTGTGGTGATGCTGAGGTGTGGATGTGGTGGTGTAATGTGGTTGTGTAGAGGTATGGAGGTGGGGTGTGGTGATGTTGAGGTGTGGATGTGGTGGTGTAATGTGGTTGTGTAGAAGTAAAGAGGTGGGGTGTGGTGATGTTGAGGTGTGGATGTGGTGGTGTAGAAGTATAGAGGTGGGTTGTTGTGATGTTGAGGTGTGGATGTGATGGTGTAATGTTGTGTAGAGGTTTAGAGGTGTAGGTGTGGTGATGTTGAGGTGTGGATGTGGTGGTGTAATGTGGTTGTGTAGAGGTGGGGTGGGGTGATGTTGAGGTGTGGATGTGGTGATGTAATGTGGCTGTGTAGAGGTGTAGGTGTGGTGTTGCTGAGGTGTGGATGTGGTGGTGTAATGTGGTTGTTTATAGGTATAGAGGTGAGGTATGGTGATGTTGAGGTGTCGATGTGGTGGTGTAATGTTGTTGTATAGAGGTGGGGTGTGGTGATGTTGAGGTGTGGATGTGGTGGTGTAATGTGGTTGTGTAGAGGAATAGAGGTGTACGTGTGGTGATGTTGAGGTGTGGATGGGATGGTGTAATGGGGTTGTATAGAGGTGGGGTGTGGTGATGTTGAGGTGTGGATGTGGTGGTGTAATGTGGTTGTGTGGAGATGTAGAGGTGGGGTGGGGTGCTGCTGAGGTGTGGATGTGGTGGTGTAATGTGGTTGTGTAGAGGTATAGAGGTGGGGTGTGGTGATGCTGAGGTGTGGATGTGGTGGTGTAATGTGGTTGTTTAAAGGTATGGTATAGAGGTGAGGTATGGTGATGTTGAGGAGTGGATGTGGTGGTGTAATGTGGTTGTATAGAGGTGGGATGTGGTGATGTTGAGGTGTGGATGTGGTGGTGTAATGTGTTTGTGTAGAGGTGTACGTGTGGTGATGTTGAGGTGTGGATGGGGGGTGGTGTAATGTGATTGTTTAGAGGTATAGAGGTGGGGTGGTGGTATAGGGGTGTGAGTATGGTGGTGCAGAGGTGGTGGTATAGAGGTGTGGTTGGATAGAGGTGGGGTGTGGTGGTATACAGGTGTGGGTGTGGTGGTATAGAGGTGGGGTGTGGTGTGGGGCAAAGTGTTATGCCGTGGTGGCCGTGAAGTTATACGGACATAAAGTTACGCTCTACGCTACCTCTCCCATAAACCTCTTTACACCCGCTCTTACGGAGGGGGGGAGGTGATGGCTTAGGCTTTACTTCACTAACCTCTTTTTATTTATAGGTGTTAACATATCTTTTACACCTACCCTTGCTTTTCCTTCTCTACATTTTCTCTCTCTGTATTATTGTTTACACTTTGCCTTCCTTTTTTTCCATACCTGCTCTACCTTACATTTTTCTTGTCTGCACCTGGTAGCTTTTCCTCATTATACTTTGTTTTCTACTTTTTAACACTTGCCCTGCCTTTTCCTAGTACGCCTTTCTCTTCTTCTATATGGGTAGCTTCTGCACCTCTTCTTCCTTAATACATATGTTTCATCGGTACCACTGATTCCTCTTGTCTGCCCTCCCTCCGCACCCTTTTTCCAGGTGGTAGATGGTCGAGACTATCATCCACCCATTTGATGTGGTACTACCTACTTCTTCCTTCACCTTTATTTGTTTATACCGGTATATGTATTTTTTTGTGTGTCTGCCCTCTTCCCTCCTCTCTTCCTATTTCTTCCCATCCTTCCTGTTACTTTTTATTACTCATCACTCCACTTCAGGTGGGTCTTCACCGAGCGACATGCCTAAGGGTTTCCTGTAACCCAGGATACCATTTACATCGACAGAATAACGGGGTGTAATGGAGCCTACTATGGTGCCCCTGTTAAGTGGATGGAGACGCAAATACGGCGTCCATCCGGGAACAACACCTCCACACTTTTCCCCGCGCCATGCTGTGTCGAGGGGCTGTCTTCTCAAGGGAACATCGATTCACTGCACGGCACGGTTCCGCAGGGGCTGTTGTTTCTTGCGGTTGGTGGGTCTGCTCGGCCATACAAACCGGACTTAACAACAACAATCCCCTTTGCCATCTCGACATATCTCTCTACTCCCCCTTCCCTCCCTCATCCCCCTTTCCCTCTACCTCCTTCCCATTCCCTTCCCAACACACACTTTCCTCCTCTCTGCACCCTCTCCCACACTCTGCATTCACCCTTACCAAGACTTTCTCCCCTCTTTCCATCCCACATGTCATTTACCACATCCTTCCCCACTCTCCCTCCCGTCTCCATCACCCACCACCACCATTACTAAGGAGAGAGTAAAGGAATGAGGTAAAGGGAAGAAGAGGGGAAGGATCTGGAAGGGAAAGGGATAGGAGGTGAGGATAGAGAGAAGAGGGAGGTAGGGAACAGAGGAAAGGTGGAAATTGTGTGTGTGTTTGTGTTTGTGTGTGAATTGATGGAGGTGAGGATATGAGTATGAGAGACGATGGAGGAAAACTTTCAAAGATATATAAGAAAGAAGAAAGAAAATTGCAATATACCGGTTGTCTCATGCCAAGCAGATGCTGCCTAATGGTTATTGTATGTTTGATGTCGTGGGTACCAGAATGTGTAAATCATAGGAGGATATAATTATAGCATTTTCTTTTTTTTTCGCCATACCATCCACCCCAAGTTGGCAGAGAGAGGGAGAGAGAGAGTCTTCTGAAGGATCTTGAGGCAGCTCACTACACGTGCTAGTAAAATATCTTAAAGAATGACAAAGTGTTTTCCCGGTATTTCTCTTCCTTTCAGAGCAGTGTATTTCTCTTCCATTCAGAGCAGTGTATTAGTTTTAATGATGGAGAGCTATAGGTAGTTATTTATTCATAGTACAGCATAAATTGTGATATGTAGGCCTACTGGTTGTAGTAAAAAAAAAAATGCATCATAATGTATGCCTTAATTTCCAACTGTATTCATTACTGTGTGTTTACGAGCAGTTAGCAAAAAATAATTAAATAAATAGAGGTATCAAGATTGTTAGTTTTTTCGTCATATAGGAACGTAAAAAAATGCATCGCCTTATGACAACGGGAGGCAAGATTTTTCTTTTTCTTAAGGGACGGGCAACATATATATATATATATATATATATACTCATTTTATAGCAGAGTTCAGCCAGTGCCAGTTTTCTCTTGTATTACATTTTATCCCCACTAGAATACCTTTTGTAAAATAGGTTCCAGTCACCTTTTACATAGCAGCACGAATCCTAGTCCAGCAAATGATGTTTGTTTTAGTTCTTGCTCCATTCGCTAGAATCTTATGCAGCTACTTCAGGTTTCCTTTATCCCTTTCTTATTCCTGTCAGTTAAGGCCGTTTGCGCTTATAGGTAGAGTGAACTGGTTTTGGTTTTTACCTACAAAAGGAAAACTGTTTTATATCTAAAGTAATACTCCAACTGTATCTTGCTGTAGTGAGACTTATTTACAGCTCTGTTTCATGGCGGTGTACTCATCTACTTTTTGTGTTCTCATATACCTGTAATTAATTTGTTTCTCCTTTAACAGGTGAGTGAATGTCTGGTGACGTGACCTGCGACTGTCAAGGTAAGGTGTGGTGGAGGCAGGTGTGATGGGGAGGGAGATAGGTATGGTGGAGGTGGAGACAGGTGTGGTGGAGATGAAGGCAGGTGTGATGGGGAGGGAGACAGGTGTGGTGATGGTGTAGAGGTTATTGGAGACAGTAAACCCAAAGAATAGAATAATGAAGACATCGTACAGAAAATGCTAAAGTAACGAGAAAGGAAGTTTCCATCAGCCCAACTACGCCATTTGTGTTGAATTATAGTTAATGTAACGATTTCTCCCATTCTTGTATTGAGTTTATGTAGGCTGTGTCTGACACCTCCACGTCGAAGTGCCTCTCTAAAGCTGAATAAAGTCGTTTCAGGGCAGCAAACATAAAATGTTATATATCGGTACGTCATTGTATTGTAGAGTTAACCTTTCTTCTCTGAAGCTCTGCAAAGAAGGGTTGAAGATGAACGAATGTCAGCTACGTAAATTATACATTTCTCCATCTTTAATGCTGAATTGTAACAATAGGTAACACTATGACGGTGTGGTACTAGTTATGATGAAGTGGTACGAGAAGGATGTAGAGTCTTATAGTCACTGAACTGGGGACAATGAAGCAACAAATGGACGAAAATCCCGGCCAAGTTACGGTACGCAAAATGTAGTTATATTGCCAGCCAGGTGCGTGTTTGTGTATATTTAGTCATTTTCTTTTCATGGCCTATTATTATTATGTTTTTATTGTTACCTGGTGATTTTTTACCTAAGAAGAGGTGCTGGAGAAGACGCCTTCTTGTGGTGGCACTGATAAAACCAGGCGGCTGTACTGCCTGGCTATACGTCCCTCAACTACTTCACTATCCACCGAAAGTAGGATGGTGAACTGCAGAAGGACATCTTAAGCCAGCAGTCTACTGGGTTCACGCTACAGATGAACATGGGGCCACGACAAGAACAACAGCCAAAGAAAGGGCAAGAGGCGCCTCCTTGTACCACGTCCTCAGTATCTCCGCCGTACCTCTAGATTCATTGTTGTCCTTTACACTGTGGCAGGTAATGGGGCTTAATGGCGTGATCCCAGCTTAATGCCTTGATCTCCATTACCTCACTCACAGCCATCCATTACCACCGAAATATTACCGTACTCACACTGTCCTCCCTCCGTATTTTAAGTTACATAGCACCTCTTCCTGAGCAATTTATTTTGCATAGTAAACTTTAATGTTCTCTCTTTATGTGCGGTATATCGTTTTAATATCAGCGTTGAACCAGTAACATACAAGAGGATATTGAGGTGTAACGTCCAGAATAAATTGCCAAGGAAGAAGTTTTACGAAGTCTCCAAAGCTAGGTGTATCACGACCGTTCATTACCCTTATAATTACTGACATCTTTCTCCCTTCCTCCCTGTGCCTTCGCCAAACCGCTTCTTCATCGCCAAAACCACGTCAACGCCAGCCTTAGTGCCCTATAGCAAATCTATGGCTTGGTGCTAGTTCCTCATTATTCCTTCTTTCCTTCCTTCCTTCCTACTCCCATAATAAACATCAGTATGGTCACGGCGTATGGAGTTTCTTCATATTCGCTCCAGACGATTTTACTTGTTTAGTTGAGACATTTCGAACCGGATGGATTATAGTCTTCATTAACCCCATCAGTACGAGAGGCTCTCCAAAATGGTGTGTAATTGTTTGTGCGTTGTCCCCCACCAAAAAACAAACAAACACAAAAAAAAGTGCAGGATTCATGGGGTTGAAGAGGGTCCAAGTAGGGCCGAGAATGTTGGGATTGTCTAAGTAGTCACAGTATTAATTCATGGATGTGATTCTTCCCTAACCCATCCACGGGAGACCAGAATCTTTATTACCTACAATATTTTATCCTTGCTGCCCTCAGACGATTTTACTCAGCATAGGGGAGATCTGCCTTACCGGAGGGTTTACGAGCACACCATAAACCCCTTCAGTATGATGGCTTGATTTTCTAGTACAGTATCGTCACACTTTTACAGCTTTCTTTTTTTTTTTCTTTTCTTTTCTTTTTTTCTTTTTACCTCAAGGGATTACAAGGATTACATGGAATCATTTAGTACGGTGATTTATTTTAGGTGTCTAGTGCCGTCAGATGGATTTATTTGGGTGAGAGAGAGAGAGAGAGATTACAAAATTTACAGTAAAAAAACAAGGAGAAATGAATAGATAAATGGATAGACATATCTGATAACTAGCGAGAGAGAGAGGGAGAGGGAGAGAGAGGCAATATGCATCTTGTAATAATAATCCATCCGTCTTTGTGGCATCGCACGCTCTCCTCTCCTCAGTCTCTCTCGCCAGTGAAAGTGACTCCACGCCTTCCTTCACACGCCACGCACCTCACTCAACACGCACGCATATTCTGTACACATATCCTCCCCCGCACACGCTGACGCACACTTTCTTCTACACACACACACACACACACACCTTTACACGCCACTTCCCGCTGTTATTATCCCCACTACTTGAGATACACGGACGTTAGGTGTTATTTTCACCCTCTTTGTCTGTCTGTATCTGTCTGTCTGTCTCTGTTTGTCTGTCTGCCTGTCTGTTTGCGTGATTCCAAATATAAAAGAACTGGGGGCCTGTAGTTTAAATTTTTCCTGTTTTTTCTGTCTGTTGTCTGCGTGGATCTGATTGTTTGTCTGTCTGTCTGTCTGTATTGTGTCTGCTATATGAACTGTTAGGAGGGTCATAGTAAAGATTCTGTTGTCTGTCTGTCTGTCTGCAAAATGTAAAGAAAAATCGTAGTAAATCTCTCTCTCTCTCTCTCTCTCTCTCTCTCTCTCTCTCTCTCTCTCTCTCTCTCTCTCTCACTGACACACACACACACACACACACACACACACCTAATGGGAGAATCAGTGAATAGTTGTTCTGAGAGAGAGAGAAATGCAAAAACTAATAATACCGGAATGCTTCTCTGTCTGTTAGTCTGTCTGTTTACATGTCAGTCTGTTCCAGCACAATCAACTAATGGACAGATCATAGTAAATAACGTTGTGTGTTTTTTGCCTCTGTCTGTGTGTCTGTCTCTGTTTCATTGCAGTAAGTGATGGGTTGTCTGTCTACATCTCTCTGTCCCCGTTAGTATGTCTGGCTGTCTGTCTCACTGTATTGAAAGTAATGAAAGGGTCAGAGGGAAGCATTGCGTGTGTGTGTGTGTGTGTGTGTCATAACTACACAACTTTAAGCTAATTATCATAGTAAGTTTTTGGCTGTTTTTCTGTTTTTTTAACGTTTTTCAATATAGTAAAAGTATAAGAGAATCATACCTCATACTGCATACGTACCTCATACTTCATACTTACCTCATACTACATACTTACCTAATACTTCATACTTACCTCGTACTTCATACTTACCTCATACTGCATACTTACCTCAAACTGCATACTTACCTCATACAGTATACTGGTACTTACCTCATACTGCATACTTACCTCATTCTTACTTCATACTTACCTCATACTGCATACTTACCTCATACTTCATACTTATCTCATACTTCATACTTATCTCATACTTCATACTTACCTCATACTTCTTACTTATCTCATACTTCATACTTACCTCATACTTCATACTTACCTAATACTTCATACTTACCCCATACTTCATACTTACCTCATACTGTATACTTACCACCTCATACTTCATACTTACCCCATACTGGATACTTACCTCATGCTTCACGCTTACATCATACTGTATACTTACCTCATACTTCATACCTCATACTGAATACTTCCTTCATACTTCATAGTTACCTCATACTGAATACTTACTTCAGTGTAATACTTCTCTGCACGCATCCTCTCGTGCTTAAACTTCAGTGACTCATTCTTTACGCTCTTACACGCGCATTCCTGCACTCATGTGGTTGTTCTGGCACACACACACACACACACACACACACAAGCCCGTGCGTTCATTTTTTTTTTCTGACATCCCATCATGCACATTCCTTTAGTCATGCACTTTATTTTTCACTTTTTTTTTTTCCTTGTTAACAATCAATAATTCATGTAGCCATTTTTTCACGTATTCAGGCAGAGGTTTTCAATTACGCTCTATCAATAATTCATGTATATATTCTTCTACGGTATTCGTTTATCTTTTTCTTTCTTTTTTTTTTTTTACTTTCTCAGGGGCGGTACAACTCTATTTTTTTTTTTTTTTTTTACTGTGCATATTCTAGATTATAATACTAGCTGAGAGTGTCATGGGCGCCTGAATGTTAACTTAGGTAGCCGTTTCTTTAGCGTATTGACAGATTTTTCAGTAAGTTTCAGGAATTCATCTATTTCCGAGTATTGAAGCATATTTTTTTTCTTTTTTTTCTTTTTTTTTAGGGGGAGTGGCATGGTGGCATTAAGTTGATAGCTCCCCCTGTGTTGTGCTTTCTTTTTCCTTCCCTTCTGAACCCTTATTCTATTCTTTGGTGGGAAAAGAGGCCAGGATGGTGGTGGTGATGATTATGAAGTGACGTAATCATATCTCATACTTCATTCCTATTCCTAAGTTGTTTTTTACCCAGTCATTTATTTGCCGTCTCATTTCAGACTTCTTATTCGCCTGTGTGTGTGTGTGTGTGTGTGTGTGTGTGTGTGTGTGTGTGTGTGGTTATTTATTCCTAAGTTGTTATTTACTCAGTCATTTATTTTCCGTCTCTGTGCAAACTTCTTATTCACCTGTGTGTGTGTGTGTGTGTGTGTGTAAGAGAGAGAGAGAGAGAGATCCCAGCGAGACAAAGCCCTCCTCCCTCCCAGCAAACCGGTCATGTTCTCCGTTCGGCGTTGCACCAGGCCAAAGAAGAAGCAGTTTACAGCCTGTGATAATTTACCCTCGAAAAATAATTAACCCGTTCAGTCCAGGTAATGAGTTTGATTCTTACCTTCAGACTTTATTTATTTAGTTACTTATTTTATTACCAGACCCCGCCCCGGAGGGGCTTCGGGACGGGTATTGTTTTCACTCGGGTTGTCTGTTTGTTTGTTTGTCAGTGTGTCTGTCCGTCAGTCTGTCTGTTAACAACTTTACGCGAAAATTATTGGTGCGATTTTGACTAAAATTACGGGGATGATGGGTTATGGCCTTCTGATCATTTGATTAAAGGCCCAGGCTCTAGGCGTAAAAAACGTAAAAGACGGAGACGGATAAAAATCGTTTTTTCTCCATAACTCCTTTCAAATTCGTCATATCGACATGAAACCAAAACCTAAAGGTGCATCTTTCAAATCTCCATCCTAGAACATACCTCAGTACATCAGGGGGGTTAGTGTCAGGTGGGTCGGGCCTTCAAATGGACGTAAAATCGTCAATTTTCACCCGATTTACCCCAAATTTGATGTGACATCTTTGATTAGATATTCTGTTGTATTTATACGTGAGCAGTAAAATGACTGCTGGGGACGGGTTTGCTGTGCCTTGGCACCGCATCTTGTTTTATTTATTTTGGGGGGTAACTTTGATTTTTGATACCTTCACACTATTTTTATTTTTTATATATTTATACATTTGCTTCATTTATTCATTATTTTGGAAGTGAAGTACTTACAGCCACCATTAACACCCTCACGACTATAGGTCTGTCTGAAGTAAAATCGTCTGGAGGTTGCAAAAAAAGAGAGGATAAGATATAATTACATTGCGAAGAGATTGACCTATTTACTATACACTTACCATTTAAACTTGGCCTTAAATTGACATCACTGTTGGCCTGCCTGGATGCCTGAGATGTATCAATAGATTAACGGTCGAATATGATGCTAGTCACGAGGAACCGGTGTGGAAAGGATGTAGGACCCTAATATTGTCTTTTACTGCCACTGAACTCCCTTTAATATGCTGCAAAAGGACGAAACTCTGAGGCAAATTTAGGTGAACAAACCATAGTTGAGATTTTTCCTAACTTGCAAAATCGTCTGTTCGTCAGCAAGAATGAAGGATAGAACCCGTCGTCGTAGAGAATGGGTGAGGAAAAATTAAAGGATATAAGGACAAAAAGAGGAAAGCGATTAAGTAAAGGCGTTTCATTGAAGGAGGAAATGGATGCCGGTGTGAGAGGGTAGAAAGGGTTTTGTTAGAGAGAGAGAAGGGGAGGGGGGACAAGGGGAGACAAAGCTGCAAGAGAGCGAGGAGTAAAAAAGATAAGAGAGCAAGACAGGGAGAGGGTAGTAGATGAGATTAGAGTTAAGCTAATGGAAGGAGAGAGAGAGAGAGAGAGAGAGAGAATCAAGTTAAACAAGACCCCAGGCCCCCCCCCCCCCCTCGTAAACCGGTTTGGCTTGGAGTGGGATAAAATGAAGGCAATTTACCGCCTTTGACAATTCACCTTTAAAAATTGTGCAGTAATACCCTTCACAAAGCATACGAATCTTCAACGCTCGCAATCCCTTCAGGGCGAACAGTTAGATTCTGCCTTCAGGTAACTCTCCACGCCCGGTACTACGTTGGGTGGTAGCCATAGAACCAGATGTTGCGTGGTGGTGTAGTGGGTTACGGCACTTCAGTCGGATGTGGTCAGCTAGGGTGTGGGTCTGAGGGCTGGTTGGGGTTTCTTGCCTCCTTAATGCCACTCGGGCGAGCAGGGTGGTTACTCTCACCTTAATTGCCAGGAGTAAAAATCCTAGCCACGGCCCCCTACGCTAATGATGGGCCGGTAAAGGAATGGATGATGATGAATAGTGTCGTCATTATTATTATTATTATTATTATTATTATTATTATTATTATTATTTCCACACGATTTTCCTCACCTTTTCGAGGAGTTTTAGAATTACAGTCTTCATTAACCCCTTCAGCCGGATGACATTTTTTTATCGCTATATTACTGGCATCTCTCTCTCTCTCTCTCTCTCTTTTTTTTTTTTTTTTTTTTTTTTTTTTAAGGGGTTAGACAATGGCCCTCGTTAACCCCGGCATTTCAGCGTAATTATCCGAAGCTGAATAAAATCGTCTGGAGATAGGAAGAATGAACTAAAATAATACGTCATCGTAGGGAAGTGGTTTACCTGTTCACCAGTAGGTTTATTTTAGTAGCAAATTGTCTGCTTAGGTTGTATTGCGTTATTATTTAGGTTAAATTTGGTTAGATTGCGTGGTCATTTTGGTTTAGGTATTGTAGGGTTAAATTTGGTTACGTTAGGTTTGGTTAAAGGAGAAGGAAGAGACAAGGAGGAGGAAGAGAAGGAAGTAGGTTAATTAATGGAAGGTGGAAGAGAGAGGAGGAGGAAGAGGAAGAGATGGAAGTAGATAGCTAATGGACGGAGGAAAGAGAGAAAGGGGGGGGGGAGCGAGGGAAGTAGGTAAGTTAATGGAAGGAGGAAGAGAGAGAGAGAGTTGGAAAAAGAGGACAAGAAGGAGGAGAAGGAACATAAGGAAATAAGTAAACTAATGGAAGGAGGAAGAGAGAGAGAGAGAGAGTTGGAAAAAGAAGACAAGAAGGAGGAGGAAGAGAGAAAGAAGTAGGTTAGTTAAGCTAATGGAAGGAGGAAAAGAGTTGAGAGAAAGAAGAGGTGTGAGTTGAGGAAGTGGTGAGAGAGAGTGGGAAGCGGGAGAGGGGAGGGGAGGGGAGAGAGGGAGAAAGCGTAACAGGACAAGGAGAGAGGAGGGAGGTAGATCGAGAGAGAGAGAGTGAGAGGGAGAGAGAGAAATGAGGGGGAGAAAGACAGCATTTCAAGTTAGTCTGAAGAGAAGCCAGAGATAAAGTGAGGAACATAAGAAGCTAAGAGAATGGGAAAAGAACAAAGGGGAAGAAATTAAAGTTAGAGAAAAAGGAAGTTAAAGAAAGAAGTACCGTAAATTGAAAGACAAGCGAGAACGAAGAGAGGAGTGAAGTGGGTTAGAGAGAGAGAGAGAGAGAGAGAGAGAGAATGATTAAACAACGATAAAGACACGAAAAATAAAGGAGAAAGATATTACTTATGGGAGTGACGTGATACGGGGAGAAAAAGGGAGGAGAGAGAGAGCGAGAGAGAGAGAGAGAAAGGAGGGGTGAGAGAGGAGAAAGAGAGAGGAGTTAAAGTGAGGGAAAAACAGGAGGGGTGAGAGAGGAGAAAGAGAGAGGGAGGGAGGGAGGAAGGGGGATGCTCTTATGTATATATTTAGCTTACTGCCTGGCGTCGCTGACCAGAGAGAGAGAGAGAGGGACTAAAATTGAGAGGGTTAGAGGAAAAGATGAAAAGGTGACAAAATAGAGAGAGAGAGAGAGAGAGAGGGACTAAAACTTCGAGGGTTAGAGGAAAAGGTGAAAGGGTGACAAAATAGATTGAGAGAGAGAGAGAGGCGGGGGGAGGGAGGAAGGAAGGTAGGAGGAGAGGGAGTGACAGAGGACGTTAGGAAAAGAAAAATGGACGGAGGGAGAGAAAGAGAGCTTGAGAGCGATGGAGGAGGAGAGAGAGAGAAGGGCAGAGGGAGGTAGGAAAGGAGAGGGGAGTCGGGATGGGAGGCAGTGAGAGAGAGGGAGGAAGAGAGAGTGTTGAAGAGATAAAGGGAGAGGGAGGAAGAGAGAGTGTTGAAGAGATAAAGGGAGAGGGAGGAAGAGAGAGTGTTGAAGAGATAAAGGGAGAGGGAGGAAGAGAGAGTGTTGAAGAGATAAAGGGAGAGGGAGGAAGAGAGAGTGTTGAAGAGATAAAGGGAGAGGGAGGAAGAGGGAGTGTTGAAGAGATAAAGGGAGAGGGAGGAAGAGAGAGTGTTGAAGAGATAAAGGGAGAGGGAGGAAGAGAGAGTGTTGAAGAGATAAAGGGAGAGGGAGGAAGAGAGAGTGTTGAAGAGATAAAGGGAGAGGGAGGAAGAGAGAGTGTTGAAGAGATAAAGGGAGAGGGAGGAAGAGAGAGTGTTGAAGAGATAAAGGGAGAGGGAGGAAGAGAGAGTGTTGAAGAGATAAAGGGAGAGGGAGGAAGAGAGAGTGTTGAAGAGATAAAGGGAGAGGGAGGAAGAGAGAGTGTTGAAGAGATAAAGGGAGAGGGAGGAAGAGAGAGTGTTGAAGAGATAAAGGGAGAGGGAGGAAGAGAGAGTGTTGAAGAGATAAAGGGAGAGGGAGGAAGAGAGAGTGTTGAAGAGATAAAGGGAGAGGGAGGAAGAGAGAGTGTTGAAGAGATAAAGGGAGAGGGAGGAAGAGAGTGTTGAAGAGATAAAGGGAGAGGGAGGAAGAGAGAGTGTTGAAGAGATAAAGGGAGAGGGAGAAAGAGAGAGTGTTGAAGAGATAAAGGGAGAGGGAGGAAGAGAGAGTGTTGAAGAGATAAAGGGAGAGGGAAGAAAGAGAGAGAAAGATGTTCGTAAGGGCGTCAGGGAGAATAACAGATGGAGAGGGGAAGGAGGACAAATGAGAGAGAGAGAGAGAGAGAAGGAAAGGTGCAATTTAGAACTTGTAATTGGTTTTGATGGTGGTTTATTTTGATGCATGTGAGGATTCCCGCGTCTCCCTCGTGGTAGAGAGAGAGTTGACATTAGTGTGTGTGTGTATATATATCTCTGTGTAAATGTATGTTGTATACGAATGTAAGTTTGTCTGTGTATGTGCGTGACAGCGAAATACGGTATGTGTTCTGTGTGTGTGTGTGTGTGTGTGTGTGTGTCAGATAGTCATTTCAATGGCCCTTTGTGTGTGTACCCTATACGTGTATCTGTGTATCATGTCGGTTGTGTCTTGCATGTGTGTGAGTGCGGTGGTGCGTGTACATGTGTGCGTGTGTGTTCCTCGTTTACATATGCGTCTCATTCCACCATAACATGCCATCTGAAATTTTACACTGAAAAATTATATCCCTCTCTCTTATCCCCCACTCTTGTATTTGTTTCTTCATCACGGGATATATTTGTAAATGTGTGTAATATTCTTCGGAGGGAGCCTGAATGAAGTGAAGTATGTATCATCGCTTTGAAGGGGTTTTGGGGGAAATTGTAATGTTTTTTGTCTTTTTACATAGATTGTATATTGATTTTTGCTTCCTACGGGTGATTTTACTAGGTTGAAGAGAGTCGCCCCCACCTCTCTCTCTCTCTCTCTCTCTCTCTCTCTCTCTCTCTCTCTCTCTCGTGTTAAATGAAGTCTGTCCAAACTCCACCAGTTCCAAAAGTCTGGAAAAAAAAAAAAAAAAAAAAATGTCAATGTAGCTAGATTTAAAAAAAAAAATAAAAAAAAAACAACAACATTGGAGGAGTTTTGCCTTCGATATTAGATGCCAGTCAGAAGCTGAATAAAGGCAGCTGGGGACACGTAGAACTTAAAAACATCATCTAAAGTTGGAGCTGAATTCTAAACAAATCAATTCAGTCCTTGCATTAATCAGAGGCAGTCGTGGGGTAGTAAATGCATTCAGTAGAGTGTGTAAAATTAAGCGGTGGGATTCGGCGTCTTTTATGATCACTTTCCACGTCTGGCCCTTCGGTAAAGATAGGTAAATAAGTAAATGAATAAAAATGGGATGAAATGTTACAGTGCGTGAGTGTTTATCGTGATCTTGATGATGATGGTAATGCGCAAATGATAGTGGTGACAATCAGTAATGATGAAAAAACGTACGCGCTAATAATGATCGTGGTGATAGTGATGATGATGATGATGTTGATGATAGCTACTGAAATTTGCTGTTTCATATATTCCAGCTCTAGCGGAATGGCACCCGTATTCAGGAGTTAACATCATTCGCTCACATTCAGTCTCTCTGCTGTCGTTAAAAATTGATCTGCACTATTTTTTCTTTTTCTTCTTCCACAGCCAGGCCCCACTGATCACTTCGGTTAGTCCTGTCGCCTCACGTCTTGCCCATATTTTGAATAATTGGCAGCACGTCATCCCCCCCCCAAAAAAAAAAAAAAAAAAAAAAAATCATTCCAAGTTACTCTTTTCCTTGCATTCCTCTCACCCTCCTTGTTGCCCATACGTCGTGATTCATAATATCTTTCACAGCATCCTTCCACCTTCTGCCTGTTCCTACCCTTCCTGTAACTCCCTATGCTTCTGTACAGTACGGTATATTGTCTTTTATCAGTCTCACATCACCCTTTCTCCCCATATGGCCATCCCACTTCAACACACCCTGGTCACCTCTTTCCATTATGTTGCGTCTGCTTCCACACCTCTCTCGAACCGTGTCATTTCTCACTCCTTCGTCAAACCATTTCACCTCACATACCCATCATAGCCACGTCATTTCCACCGTTCCTTCTCTTTTTATTGATACGTGTCTTGCTTCCGTACTGAAGAAGGCTGAGGAGAAACACCTGTCGACTGCACGAAGGCACTGAAGTCAGGTGATAAGTTCAGCTGAGTTCCATTCGTACCCCTAGAATATAACACGCGACAATCGAGTATACATTCAGGGCCCGTATCATCATCGAGGAGGCTCCCTAACACCCCTTCCTTAGCGATTAGTTTTGGATACGGCTGGTTAATATCCTTTCGTACGTTATTTATGCAGAGCACGGGGATGTGTGAAGGATTTATATAAGACTAAGATAATAAGGTGCAGTTGGCAAAATAAATCGGTTAGGAAAAGGCGTTAGGGAGCTTCCATAACCGACGGGAATAAGGGCCAAATTTACTAATTGTATTGCGGGGTGAACAGGGATAAGGAATGTCACAACTTGTCCACCAGTCTGACCAGCCCGAAAATGAAACTCCCGGTCTCCATATGCGAGCTGAATACGCTACCACAGCACCACCGGCTCCCCCTTTCGTATGTACGGCCTTGATACCAGGGATGGATCCAGGAATTTTCGGTGGGGGGATCTGATTCGCAGATTCAACCAAAGACTTGACGCGACATACTGATATTTCAATGTTGAAATTGCCTCTTTATTCAATGATGCATGGCCGGTGGGGGGGGGATGCATCCCCCCCCCCTGGATCCATCCCTGCTTGATACCTACCCATCTCACTTACAAGGACACGGATTTTTCTTTCATACATTTATACTTCCCATATTAATTTTGTCTCTTGCCTCCTGTACGTCCCTGTGTTCCGTCTGCTGTTATCTCCAGCTAGCTTACGTAAACCAGGTCACTTCATCCACATCTTCCACGTTTAGATTTAATTCTGATATCCTTTGATGTCTCCCATCTACTGTCAGCCCCATGGGTTTTCTAAGTACTGCTGCTGCCGATGATAATAATAATAATAATAATAATGATGATAATAAAAGTATGATGATGAAGACAATAGGAAACTTCTGAGAGAGAGAGAGAGGCAGAGGCAGGAGGTGAGGTGGGGCGCGGCTCGGGATGGGAGTTGTCTTTCCTTTGTTTGTCTCTTGTTTTTTCTCTCGTTCAGCTTTTGTTTTCCTCTTGGCAGGAGGGAGTTGTCTTGCCTTTGTTTGTCTCCTGTTTTTTTTGTGGCGTTCATCTTTTTTTTTTTTTTTACGTGCTTGGATATTGTTTGATTGGTCTTTTATGTCTGTTTCATCATTTGTTTTGCCCCCTTGTTTTTGTTGTTGTTGTTGTTGTTAGGCTCCTCTATTTCCCTGTCTTTTCCGTGACTCATCTTTTGTTGTTCCCTTTTCTTTCTTGTTTTTTGTCCGTATGTCTGTCTGTTGTTCGGCATTTATATTTTTTTCCTTTTTAGTCTCTTGTTTTTGTCCATGTATCTCTGGGTCACAATTTTTTTTTATTCTCCGACAAGGAGAGTGTGTTTTCACCCCCATTTGTTTGTTTGTACGTCTGTTAGCAGGATTACTCGAAAACTAAAAGAGAGATTTGGACCAAGTTTGGTGGTTAGATATCCCATGTCCCAGGGAACAACCGATTTACTTTGGGGACTGATCCGGATCGTATTACAGATTCTGGATCCGGAAAACACTTTTTATGAAACCCATTATGAAGAGTGGTTTGGAAATTACGTTGCCCTTGTCGGAGAGATGCGCTCCAGTGAGTGCCCCTCCGTTACCGGTATTTATTTATTGCTCATTTCGCTGCCGGGGTCACCTTGTTTTTCCGAGCTCGTTTCTCTCTCTCTCTCTCTCTCTCTCTCTCCGGTTTATCTTTTTTCCTCATTCTTCGCTGGAGTTAACCCTTTTTGTAAGTTTTGAGTTTTTGTCTGGCTCGCTGTAGTTCATCTTTAGTTTTCCGATTTGCGTCACAGTTGTTGCTTGGTGCTGGGTGCTGTTTGATATTCTCTGGGTCGTGCTGCCTTGCGATGAAGATGATTATAATGATGATGATGGTAGTAGTAGTAGTAGTGGTGATGGTAGTAGTAATATTTGTTTTGTGGGTATTTATTATTATTATTATTATATTATTATTATTATTATTATTATTATTACTATTAATATTATTACCGTATTATTATTATTAGTTATTATTATTATTATCATTATTATTATTGTTGTAAGTGGTAGTAGGTAAATGAAAATAACAACAATAATATTAATAATAAGTAATTTTAGTACTGCCTCTTTAGGTGAGAGGAAAGAATACTAATAATAATAATAAAGTAATGATAATAATAACAATAATAATGATAATAATAATAATAATAATAATAATAGTAATAACAATAATAATAATAGTAAAGTAACAGTAATAATAGTAATAATAATAACAATAATAATAGTAAAATAACAATAATAATAATAATAACAACAATAATAATAAAAACTAATAATAATAATAACAATAATATCATCATACATAATAATAATAACTCTGCATTTTAATACTGGGTAAGTGATGTAGTTGTTGTGTCTGAGTGCCAAGTTTGTTGTTATATATATTTTTAGTTCGGCTCAAACTTGTCTTTTATGTCGCCTCTCAGCTTGGTGGATTATTCTCGCTACAGATTATGAGACTGTTACTACGTGTGTGAGTGTGGGTGTATGTATTTTCCTAATTGTCTTTACATGTGTGTATGTGTATTTTCCCAGTTGTCTTTATGTGTGTGTATGTGTGTTTTCCTAGTTGTCTTTACGTGTGTGTGTGTGTTTAAGTGGGTCGTTGTCCTGTTTTCATACCTACATTTAGCCACGTGCGTTCCCATGAGTGTGTACAAGATTCTCTCTCTCTCTCTCTCTCTCTCATAAAAACCAATACCTTTGTCTCCGTCGTCATTGTGTCTAATGAGTTTTTTAATGGCCTTGAGGATTAAAGGTGAAGGGTGGGACTTTTCTCGCCTGATTGAGTAAGTTTTAATGATGATCCAGATGATTTAGAGTGAGGAGGCTCCCTAACACATCTTCCTTAGCGATTTATTCTCCAAAGTACCCATTCACATTCTGTTTTGTGCTTCTTATATCTTTTTAATGTCGACTTATATTGCATGAGTAACAATTAATATAGTTACGGAGGAGAATACAAATAAATCGGTAAGGAAGAGGTGTTAGGAAGATTGCCAGTTGCACCAGAAGAGCGCCCTTAGTGTCGATCATGATTTCATTAGTTTCAGAAAAACAGCTTCGTAGTTTCAGCTGAATTATGAACAACTTTGACGGAGAAATATTTGTATGATGCGAAATTTCCAAGTCAGGTTGCTTAATCATCACTACGGTTAGCGGTTGAGGGATTTGAAGAAGCAGCTTGGTTGACCGCCTACCTTCGTCGCGTCGTCATGAACGTCCTAAGAACAGCAGTTAAGATGGTCATTGATTTCCAGGTTGAACTAATTAGGAACATATTAATCCAGTAAAAAAAATAGTCATGTACTCTTTAGGTCCTGTTAGGTCTGTTTAGGTCAGTAAGGTCTATTTTGTCCTTTCACATCTAATCCGGCCCAAATACATCAGTTCATTTTCATACATTCTGGTCCAATTTCCTAGTCTGGTCCAGTTTCATACATTCTGGTCATCATCATCATCATCATCAATCATCATCAAATGTTCAGACGAAGTTGCATCCATTGTGCCACCTCTCCTTGCCTTCCCCCGCGCTACCCGGGCATCTGGTAGCCTTCATGACTGGACTGTCACACTACCATATTGCAGAACTTCTGTCTGTCAGAATTCTTTTATTTGCCCGAACTGTGTCTTTGGAACTCGCTTCCTTAGAGTAGTTTCCTCCCAAATTTCAACCTATGGCTGTTCAAGCCTAACGGTTACAGATTCTTTATCAGTGTAGGACACCTGTAATCTGGTGTATGGATTTTTTTTTTTTTTTTTTTTTCCAGGCATTTTTCCTTCCTCTGTTATTTAAAAAAGTCATCATCATCATCCATCATCATTATCAGTCATCAAGTAAGAACGTGTTGCTCTGTTTTACCTACCGGTACCATACGGTACAGTAGCTTTTGGTACGGTAACGCGGGTAAAATATCCACTACTGGGTCTCCTAGGCTGAGTGATATCTTTAGGAGACGAGGAGATAGCCAGAGTTAAGTAGTCGTACTGAAAGACGGTGGATGATTTGCATTATATTCGCAATGCCAGAGAATTTCTTTAGCTGACGAGAATATTTACGTGACGTGTGTTAGAATTACTGACAAGGATGAGACGCCAGAGACCCCTCTAAGATGACGAGAATGTTAACTTTAATATGGAGTACGTGTAACTGGCGAAGATGAGGTGGCAAAGATCCTGGAAAGCAGACGAAAATATTAAACTGGTATGTGAGAGAGAGAGAGAGAGAGAGAGAGAGAGAGAGAGAGATAATAAAAGAAGAACAAGGACGAGGCGCAAGAGAAACTGGTAAGCTGGTGAAGAGACAAGAGAATATTAACGTTGGATACGCAGAGTTTCAGGGATGAGGTGCAAGAGATATGCCAGGCTGGTGAGAATACAAGGGATTTTGTTGATACTCCTAACGCTGAAATAAACTATCAAGAATAAGATGCAGGAGATACGCTAAACTGGTGCCAATACAAGCAAACATTAACGCTCCTTACTTAGAAATAAACAGGCGAGGATAAGGTGCTAGAGGCCACCCTTAGCTGACGGGAGTATTAGTGAGACAAATGTATAAATAACTGGCAAGAATGATGTACCAGAGATCCTTCAGAGGTGATGAGAATCGTAGTAGTAGTAGTAGGAGTAGGAGCAGTAGTATTAGTAGTAGCTAGTAGTAGTAGTAATGGTGGTGGTGTATTTCCAACTTCAGGGTCATGTTGAACGAGAATCTGGTGCACTGTAGACTGAAGCTTCCCTCTTACTGCACTCCACCATCCTCCTTTACGGGGGATTGGGAGCGAGTTGAGAGACATATGTATAACCGGGTAACTCCACCGCCCAGTTATGTCTGTACCACCACAGGAAGGCTCCCCCTCTCTGGCACCTTGGATGAGAATATTAACGTGACGAATAAATACACCGTCATGGAGGAGGTATATACTTTAGAGCCAGCTGAGTTGATGAGATTATGGCCATGTTACAGTAAAATGAAGAGATTAGGATAGTAAGACTAAGAAAAGAAACATTGGAGAACACATGAATAATTGTGGGAACAGAAGAGCAATGCGGAAGAAGAGACATAACGTGAAGCATAAGGAGGAGATACATGTGGGAGATGGTGGTGGGAGGAACAGGAGAAGAGGGGGAAGAGAAGACTTGGAAATGAGAGACGGCTGAAAGAAGACAGTAGGATGAGAATACTTAGAAGCAGTATCAGAGGTTGAAGAAGAGGAACAGGAGAAGAGAAGAGAAAGGTTAGAGAAAGAAAAAAGGGGAAATATGAGGGGTTAGAGGAGATATGAATCAGTAGAGGAGGAATGGGAGAAGAGGATGAGGGTTAGAAGAAGCAGTAACAGATGAAGAAAAAGAGGAGAGAAGGGTTAGAGAAAGAGAATTAGAAGAGGAAGAGGGAGAAAAAGTGTAGAGAAAGAGAGAGAAAGGTTAGAGAGAGAGGGGGGGGGTAGAAGATAAAGAAAAGGGGTAGAGGAGGTAAAATGAGAGAAGACGTGAGAAGGGTGAAGTATTGAGAAACAGAAATAGTAGAAGAAGGAAGAGTTTGAAGAATAAGCAGGATGAGCCAGAGGAAGAACAGGTAGTGGGAGTTACAGTAGAAGGAGAGAAGCGGGAGAAGGAGAGGAGGAAGAGACGGGGTATTTGGAGTAAGGGAAAGTGAAACAGGTTAGAGAGAAACAAGAGAAAATGGATTGAATGGGTTTGAGGATAAGAGTAACGGTACTGCCAGTGGTACAAGGAAGAGAGGAGGAGGAGGAGGAGGGGAAAAGAAGAAGAAGACAAGGACGAGGAGGAGGAGATTGATGGTGTGCTTGATTCCAGTATTAATGTTATGGATGGCAGGAGGAGGGATTAAGGGAAAGGAGGGGGAGGAGAAGGTGGAGGAAGGAGAGGAGGAGCAGAAGGGAGAGGAAGAGGAGGAGAAGAGAAAGAGGAGCTAGGAAAGGTGGAGGAAGAGAGGATGAAGGGAAAATAGAATGAGACTAATGAAAAAGAGAAAATTATAAAGGAATTAGAGGAGGATAGAAGAGGAGCAGAAGGGAGAGGAAGAGGTGGAGGAGGAGGGTAAGATGGAGGAAGAGAGGATGAAGGAAAAATAGGACGAGGTAATGAAAAAGAGAAAATAATAAAGGAATAGGAGGAGGATAGAAGGAGGAGGAGGACAAAGAAAAAGGAACAAAAGGGAGAGGAGGAGGAAGGAAGAAGGTAGATAAAGAGGAGGATGCCACTTGTGTAAATTGGTGTTGTTTTCCCATCTTCCTTTTTATAGCAGTGAGATGACCTCGTGTATGGAATGTCTCTCTCTCTCTCTCTCTCTCTCTCTCTCTCTCTCTCTCTCTCTCTCAAATTTCTTCAGCTTAGGGGAGACCTTTTAAACTATCTACCCATCTTTTGTCTGACGTGGCATCCTGTGAGGGGTGGCCATGAACGAAGGACCTTCAGGAGTTTCTGTCCCTACTCAGTAACAGACCTCCCCTACCGCCGTTTATCGCTTGTAGTGGAGTTAATATGGTATTCCTTTTTTTTATGTACTGTACAGTATTCCTCTCCATCATCATCTGCTTCATCAGTTTTTCCATTAGCATTATCATCATCATCATCAGCTTCATCAGTTATTCCATCATCATTATCATCATCATCAGCTTCATCAGTTATTCCATCAGCATTATCATCATCATCATCATCATTATCATATTTATCTTTAGTATCTCCTTCACCCTTTATCGTATATTTTCTCATCAGCCTCATCATTCATGCCTCTACCACATTTTTCCTTCATCTTGCCCATCAGTTATGCCTCTCCATCCATCATCATATTTTTATTGCCCTTTGTTTTCGCATACTATTATAATGCCTCATTTATCACTCTTCCATTTCCTCTCCTCCTCTACTCCTCCTTTCCTCCATGAATGCCTGTCATCGCTTCCCTTCCGACCTTGTTCCTGGATGCTTCCTCGTTGACCCACCTACCTACCTACCTACATGCGTACATACATACATACCTCCTGTGTTAACTACTCTCCTCGCCCAAGTACCTACGTTTGTACTGTTGGGACCATTAATTCGTGGTACACCCAGATCGGTGAGAGGGCAGCCTGTTGTATGCTGTCATGACGGGTAACGCACCGACCCTCCCCACCAACTCAGTGTAGAACCAGCAACGAGGCTCCATCATTCAGCTGAAGACTCGACATAAGAACCCTGAAGGAAGACGTTATTTAACATTTTCCGACAATACTACCTATGAATGACACTGCTGTAGCCTTTATGTGTGTTACAGGTGACGTAAATTCTTTAGGATATAACTTACTGTATGTATTCATTCTCCCATCCTCACAGAACCCATTAGGAAAGTGGGATATGTAATAGTTTATGGCAGTGATGTCGATTACGTAAAGATGCAGCAATTAAGAGTCATGTTGGCGAGATGATGATGTACTTTATTAACGATTGTAGACTCATGCACACAACAATCCATTACTTTATTGCAAACAGACTTTACAGTACACCACACTTTAGGTAATGTGTCGTTCATCTTGCGTCAAAAGTATCTGGCCTTCCGAAAGAATTAGTTGTAGTGATTAATGCGCAAAGGGCTCATTAAGCAGATGTCTGTCATATATTAACTCAGCTACATGTATACACTCGGACTCAGTGGCTGTGTGTGTGTGTGTGTGTGTGTGTGAGAGAGAGAGAGAGAGAGAATTAATCAAGGGGACCAATCGACCTTTGCTTCGAACCACAAGTTTTCGGACTGCAATCTGTGTCGTGCATCGTGGGTAAAGTTTTGACCTAACAATGCCCATTTTACTTGGCCACACGTACACCGATGTTAATATCTCGACGTAGTAGCAATGATGTCGGTGAATAGTAAAGAAAGCGTTCCTTCTCGGCTTGTGTGTCGAGTCCACGTGAATGAAGCTGCATCGAGTTGGTGAGGAGGTTCGGTGCGTGATCACAAATTCATGGCCTCAGCAGTACGTAACATCCAACTTTCTTCCTTACCTGTTTTTCTACTTGCTTGTTTATTGGTACCTGTTTGCCAAGCATCCCACCTCCCTACTTCCCCCTCCCACCTACCTGCTCTCCTCCTTTCAACTTACCTGGTTACACATCTTCCTTACCTGTTTTTCTACCCGCCTATTTACCTGCTTGCCCACCATCCCACCTGCCTACCTGCTAACCTCCCACTGTACCTACTTTCTTGTTTCTTCTACTGGTCTGCTTATATGCCTTCCCCCGTCTTTCCTTAATTTTCTCCTTTCGAACCTGCTTACATACATAAATACATACATAGGCTACATACATACATACAGACAGACAGACATATCACCTACTTACCTACATGCCGTCCTGCCTGCCTACCTACAGACAGACATACCACCTAATTACCTACCTACTTACATACATACATACAGACAGACAGACAGACATACCACCTACTTACCTGCATACCTTCCTACATACGGTACATACATACATGCCAACTACCTACCTTCCTACCAACTACAAATATACCTACATACACACCAACTTCCTACCAACAACATCTATACATTCATTCATGCATACCAACTACCTACCTACTTTCCCACCAACTTACCCACTACGCACTTAGAGTAACTACCATATCAGCCTACCTGCCAACCAGCCAACCTACCTACCTACCTGCCTGCCTACTTACCTACCTACCTACCTGCCTGGCTACCTGCCTACCTACCTACCTACCTACCTGTAATTTATCCTTTACCCTGCGCTAATTCCACCCTTCTCCCGCGTGGCATCGATCAACATACATAAATAAATATCACGGCCTCTTTAAAAACGCCCCACATTTTCTCTACATATCTGGGTAGGGGGGACTGCCGAAGGTCATACTGCTCCCTTTACTGAATTTCATAGTTCCTGATTTCATACGACCTAGTTACTTGTTTTGACTTCTCGCCGCCATTTATCCATCATCATCATCATCATCATCAACACGAATCATCATCATCGTTATTCGAAAGGACGGAGGCTCCATCCTAGACTGGGGTAGGGAACAGTTTGTGGATCAGAAGTTCGTTAATAATAGTTTTTTTTTTTTTTTTCTATTCACAAGATCCATCGATGTGCCGTCAGTTAGAACACCCACACTAATACCATCACACGAATCCTGATTTTTATTAGCCCTGACATATATTTAGATGGGACTGTATAAAGAGCGTTCGTTCTAATTAGGCCAAGATACCTAACCTCTTTCAATTCAGATGACCAAGTATACTGTAGTCAGATTAAAGAGACGATCTGATTCGTTACACTGGAGATTCAGTAGTACCGTACCTCATAACTAAGGCCCATCCATCGTCATTCAACACAATTACTTATGCAAAATTTTGGTAATAATTCATATCTGTCACATAAAAGCCATCCGACTGTAGCTGTAGAGTGTGGCGTGTGACGATGTGTGAGGCCATCTGCAGCGCGTCTGTGGGCAGACTGCTTGGTCTCGGGAACGAATTATGTGATCTGTGCCCAGGGTCCAATACATAAATCGAAAAACACAAACAAACAGACAAACATCTTCCCCTCTGACAAGATCAGCCCAGTCATATAGGGTCTGGCCGACGTGTACTGGAATACAGACTAAAGACAAACGTAACGTAGATACATCCATTGAAGAAGGGCGTGGAGGGAGAGGCGGAAGGTTGGGAAGAAGGGCAAAGGTTGTTATAATTTATGGAGAGGCCCCAGAGGTTTTCAGAAAGAAGAAAGTCAAGAGTAAAGAGCGGATAGTTCACACTGGGTTCTGTCCGCTAGCCGGAGAGATGGTTGTGGTTAATACGAGAGAATCGGAATAATAAGCTATAGCCTTCACTGAGCGTTTTCACAACCAGAGTACTCCCAAAAGCTAAATAAAATCGTCTGGAGTTAGCAGACTTAATAAATTAGGTCACCGGAACGACGGGAAAACAGGTGAACTGGTTTGATTCGGTTAGGAGTGTGTGTGTGTGTGTGTGTGTACCCGGTGCTCTTGTCGACTTAACCGGTTTTTCTAACATTCCCCATTATTTGGCAGATATTATCTTTTTGTAACTTCTCGTGTTATTATTACGTTTTTTAAACAACAACTCGAGTCAGTCCTACAAGACTAAGACCCCTCTCATCTTTTTCCACTCTGACCTATTGACTCTATCTGGTACATTCAGTCCCTACAGATATGTTAATTTCATCTCTCTTGTTCTGTGTCTGCCTCTTCTCACTCAGTGTCTGGGTTGCCACTCAGTTACCCTGATTGTCCACCTGTTATCTGTTCTGCCAAGGATGTGACCTGCCTACATCATGTTCATGTGTTTGATCATAGTGATTTTAACCTTTACTTATGCCTGTGGCGCTGAAAGGGAACCTACACGTGGTGGCATTGTGGTGAAGCATCTGCGGCATGCACCGGGAGCCAAACCTCACAAATTTTCTCAGCACCTTGTCGTGGAAGGGCCATGGTTCAACTCTGACCAGGTGCTGTCTGTCACAAGGGGGGTTCGGATCCCCACATGGTGTACGTACTGCACAATATCTTGGTTGGCCCCACAGAAGCAGTTAATAGCCTGTGGTCGACGGGTCTGTTCAACCAGGCAGATTGTGGTTAAGCAACAACAACGGTAACAGCGAATTCCGTCTGATCCCTTATCCAGGAAGCTTTATCTTTATGTACCGTAACACATGGCAATCCATTCCATTCCTCTTGGAGCATTCCTAAGTTTTGCATTCCATGGACTTTGTTAGACCGTAGGTTTCTGATCTGTAATATAGAACAGAAAGAACACGTCGGTACTTAATAAACCAGAAGGCCTTCATCCCATTTTTTTTTTCTTCTCTAGCTTTCTTTGTCATAAACGGGAGCAGTCTGAACAGCCTGCCCTAGGAACAGTACCGGTATATGCATTCTCCAACACATTCTCGTTCTTTATTTGAGTTTTTAAGACTACAGTACTTTTAGACTTCTTGTTTATATTAATTTTTTTTTTTAGTTCGTTCTCTGCTTCATTGAAAAGAACTGTCTTCAGCAAAGCAAAGATTGTACTCTGTCTCACTAATAAGGTTAATTCCTTTGCAAGCCCAATAAATATTTCGGAAAAAATCCAATAGGGACGCTTTGAATAACTCGGGTGAATTGTGTCGCCTTTTCTCTCACCTGTCTTTATTAGTTTTATGTGGCAATCATTTGGAGTTTTATGAAAGCATTGCTATCGCAGTCATGCTTAAGTTTCTGCGAATTGCTATCATCAGTCATGTTGTTTTAAGTGAATCAAGCAAACGCCAGTTTCATGTGATGCATAAAGGTTTCTTACATCAGGAAGTCGTCTTGTTTACGTGGTCAGAAACTTGAATGTGGTCTGTTGCTAAGTAACCACAACGAAATATGGCTTCTTCCCTTGGCTGGTTTCCTTGTTATTTCTTCCAACCGGCTCATAATAAGCTTTTTATGGTGTTCTTAATTTACCTATTCTCTTCCCCTTTTCTCCTCCTCCTTACCTACTCTTCCTTCTCTTCCCTCTCTTCTCCTCCTCCATACCTGCCTTCTTCCTTCTTTTCCCTCTCTTCGCCTCCTTACCTACCTTCTTTCTTCTGTTCCCTTTCTTGTTCTCCCTACCTTCTTGCTTCTTTTCCTTCTCTTCTCCCCTGCCATACCTTCCTTCTTCCCTCTCTTCTCCTCCTTACCTTCCTTCCTTTCTTCTTCTCTTCCCTCTCCTGTTCCTGCCCCTTTGATGTGCCCGTTTCCCAACTTCCTCTTCCCCATCTCCTTCCTCTTTCTCCATCTAAGCGTGCCATCATCATTATTTTTTTTTTCTCTTCATCTTTCATCATCCTTTCATCATTCCCTCTTCTTCCTCTTTTCGCTCCTCCTCCTCCTCCTCCTGCTTCACCTGCATTCCTCGCGTCTCTCCATTCTTAGTCTACTTCGTCTTCCCCACCACCTCCTTCACCTCCTGTTTGACTTCCTCCTCCACTTATTCTCGTGTCTTTTCTCCTCTTCCGTCGATCCTCCTCATCTTCCTACTGGGGGATCTTCCATACTAATCATTTATCTCTTTCTCTCTCTCTCTCTCTCTCTCACACACACACACACACACACACACACACACACACACACACACACACACACGCTAAATATATCACACCATACTCTCCCACGTCGTGTCACCCTCTTCACCCATACAGGCCTCTCCCAACCTCAGTAATACCTTTTAACATTAACCAGAGTAAAATACAAATTCACCCTCGTACTGAAGGGGTAATGGACCTTATTCTCGTTGGCCTGAGCTTTCGTAACACCTCTTCGTTAGTGATTTATTTTGTCCGGCACATGTTATTGTCCTCATACATGAATGTGGTGTAAAGTTAATTGGTGTTTGACTGCAGTAAATAGTAAGGAAGATGATGATTTAAGGTGTAGTATTAAAAATGAATCGTTAAAGAAGGAATTCTGTACGAGGTCTTTTTTTTTTTGGCACGAGAATATGGCCAGATCCCCCCTCTCTCTTTACTTACATACATACATACAAACATACATATGGTACATTCATATACATGCCTGCCTGCCACCCTACCAACCTGCTTACATACATATACTTTTTATACACTAGGGTCTGTATTTACGAACATTCATGAGCTTCGTGTGTACAGTTACTTGTTTTTACCAAGTCTTTACTCATGAAGCTGCCATACACTTCACAACTAACTCAAAAGGCGACAAGCGAATCGCCTCCCTGTTACCCTCTCTCCCGTCATCAGGCCGCCCTTTCTCCAACCCACACCCGCTCACCCATATACCTCACCTCTCTATCCCTCCATCCTATCCCCGGCCTCCTCCTTCCCCTCCTCCTCTCCTTCCCCTCCCCAACCCATTCACACACACACACACACACACACACACACACACACACACACTGAAGGCTTTAATTACTTCATGAATAACAGTTTCCATTCATTACCCTTTATGAACCCCATTAGTCAGAGGCATATTTATTTGAGTATTTATTTATTTATTTTATTTTATTCTAGCTACATCCATACTCTAGGCTTTATTGAATGGATTAAATGTATAGTCTTTATTAACCCCCTATTGCCTCACTAGGGGCCTTTCCTGAACTGAAGAAAATCGTCTGAAGGTAGCAAGAATAAAGTAAAAAATGAGTCAGTTGTAGAGATTGCCTTTATTGGTGCATTCTTACCACGATAAACCCTTATTAACACTGTCTATCTATCTGTCTACAGCCGACGCCCTAATCCCGCAAAGGGTGGCCGCAGACAAAACGCCTCCAGGTCACTCTGTCACCCACCGTTTGACTGCCCTCCCCCTAGGCTCACTCCCCTTCCCTCATATACCGGTACCTCTTAACTCCGTCCCTCCACCTCATCCTCGGTCTCCCCCTCCCTCTCCCTCCCTTGTCTTTCAATCACCTTATTGCTCACCTTAATATTAAGTACCGGTTTTATTCACTCTTTTACTGCAAGATTCTCTCTCTCTCTCTCTCTCTCTCTCTCTCTCTCTCTCTCTCTCTCTCTCAGCTTGAATAAAAAGGGTCTGGAAGTTTCAGGAGTAAAAAAAATAACGTCCACGGCCAAAAGTGGTTTAATACTACGCTACGATCGAATTATTTTTATACCGTACTCCATTTTTCTTCACCCAGACGGTTTTATTAAGCTGACGTGGGACATAGTATGGAGGGGGAGGGGGGTTAGATACAGCCTTCACTATAGTCCTGTCACATTCAGTTGGCTTAGATTTATGTCCTGCTGTTTATTTCATGTAAATCAGCGGCAGAATGAGACAATGCTGCGGCTTCTCCTCCTTGCCATGGCACTTCTTCATGATTAGCATATATTTTAGTGTTATAACTTTGCTACTAGAGGTCTCTCCCAAGCTGAGTAAAATCGTCTGGTGGTAGCAAGAATCTGATGAGAAGTACGGATGGGGAGAATTTTAACAGTTCAAGTAATCGTAGTGAAGAGGTTAACCATCTTCGTGCTTTCTTCCCCCCCGCCCTCCCCCACACTCACGTCATTAATATTAATACTCGTGTGATTCACCTCTCTTCCCTTCATTCATTCTTACCATCTTCATTTTATCTGTGTTCTCTCCTCCAGTTCCTCATTCATCGTATCTTCATTTTATCTGCGTCTTTATCTTCATTTCTTCTGTGTTTTTATCTTCCTGTTTTTCTTCGTCATTTTATTCATCTTTTCCCGGCTTTCATTCATCATATTTTCACGTTATCTATTGCTGTCTTCCTGTATTCATTTTATCCTCATTTTATCAGTGTTTTTCTCTTCTTGGTTGTCATTAATCTCGTCTTCATTGTATATGTTTTTATATTCTCGTTTTTCATTGTTGTCTTCATTTTATCCTTTTCTCTTTCCGTCTTTCACGTATTTCATCTGTCTCTTATCTGTGTCTTTCTTGTTCATTCACCTTCATTATACCTATATGTCTTTTCGCATTTTTCAGTCACTTCATCATTTTGTTTTACGTCTTTCTCCTCCCGTCTTTTATTATCTTCTTTTCATCTACCGTATGCTTTATTAATCATAGCTTTAGTTCATATATATATTTTTTTAGCTTTATTTCATCTATATATTTTCCATCTTAGCTTTATTTCATCTATATATTTTCCATCTTAGCTTTATTTCATCTATATATTTTCCATCTTAGCTTTATTTCATCTATATATTTTCCATCTTAGCTTTATTTCATCTATATATTTTCCATCTTAGCTTTATTTCATCTGTATATTTTCAATCTTAGCTTTATTTGAGCCATACATATATTTTCAGTCTTAGCCTTATTTCATGTATATATTTTCAATTGTAGTTTTATTTCATATTTATATTTTCCATCTTATCTTCATCTCATCTATGTATTTTTCTATCTTATCGTCATTTCATTCTGTGCAAACTTCATTTCATCTATGTATTTTTCTATCTTAGCTTCATTTCATTCACATATTTTCCGTCTTCATATTAACTGTCTTCCCTATTTTTTTACTTACATATATGAGAGCCTTGAGTGCCTATATTCTTGGTATTCGTGAAGGAAAAGTTTGACATCTTATTATGTATTTATTTTATTTTACTTTTACGATGCCTTTGAATTACACTTTACCTTGGAATTACTGTACAATGCTCATCTGCACAGTGAATACCGGTGGTCGGGTCGGTAGCGTGTTCGTCTGCAAATCCTCCAGACTTGAGTGGGTGCAGTGGTATGTCCTTTTTTGTGTGTTAAATATTTTCACGCGCACGAGGCTCGATTAGTGACATTATATACACAAAACCCTCCCTTACAGACCCCGCAGCCGAGAGAGAGAGAGAGAGAGAGAGAAATCCTCATGCACTTTTCGCCCTACACTCCACACTCGTCCCACAGTTGTACTTGTGTGGGAGCAACTCTTGTAGCGGCCTATTTAGTCAGTCACACCCTAGGGATATACGGACGCAGGTTGGTTCACAACTGTAGACTTCAGCGATACCCCATACCACACGTATAACGGTCCCACGTAAATCTGGTAGTGTTATACTAGCTAGTGTGTCAGAAAAAGTGTGGCCCTTTTAATCAGCGGCCGTATAACGACGTAAACGTGTATAGGCCGAGTTGGGCTGCCTGGCCATACAGGGCGTGTGTAAGCCGGTCGTAACAGTACATACATGATACATATCACATACATTATATTGCCATTATGCAGGGAATCGAACCCGGGACTCTCAGGTGAGAGCCAGGCAGTATACCACTACACCACGACCAGGTGAAAGTTATCTCACATTGCCACAATCTTGTAACCAATATCCCTCCGCCCCCACTGTGGGCCTGAAGAGGATGAGTTAACCCCCTGGCACTCCGGCAAGTAGATGCTTTTAATCTATCCCAAGCACTTACGGCAAGTCAAAATGAAGAGAGAAACCTGTTCTTTACACAGGAAAAATCATCCAATATATTACCACTATGCCGGGGTTGTCTCAGTCTGCTGAGGCCCACAGTGGGGGCGGAGGGACATTGTTTACAAGACTGTGACAATATGAGATAAACTTTACCTGGTCGTGGCGGACTGGTTTGCTGCCTGGCTCTCACCTGAGAGTTCCGGGTTAGATTCCCTGCATAATGGCACTGTATTGCATGATTTTCCTGTGTTAAGGACAGGTTTCTTGCTTCATACATATTACATACTTACATATACATACATATATATACTGCATACATACATACGTACTACATACATATATACATACTACATACTTACATATACATACTACATACATATACGAACATACATACATACATGTACATACATACATATACATACTACGTACATAAATATACATACTACATACATACATAAGCAATAATACATACATAGACCCCGTCATGCCGCACACTCATCGCCATCCCAGCTCATCCCACCCACTCCTCTCCACCCACCCCACCCATTTTTTGACACCGTGGATTTTCCAGGAGAAATGTTCGTGCAGGACCATTAGAATTATTTTAGTTGTGCGTGTTTGTCCTGTGTGTGCATTTCTTACCTGTCACGTGTTCTGATTCTCTGTTCCTCCCATTATATTTCTCTCTCTCTCTCTCTCTCTCTCTCTCTCTCTCTCTCTCTCTCTCTCTCAGTAATAATACCCCCCGTCTATCTATCAGTATCGATCTTCACTTCATCCCCTGATTTAACCTTTCTCTTCCTCCTCAGTCTGCATCTTCCTCTCCTTCTGACATTCCTCATCCTCTTCCTCCTCTCCTTTCTCGTCTCTTCCTTTTCCTCCTTCCGTCTCTTCCTCTTCCTCCTCTCCTCTCCCCTCTCTTCGTCTTCCTTCTCTCCTCTCCCGTCACTTCCTCTTCCTGCTCTCATTTCCTCTCCCGTCTCTTCCTCTTCTTCCTCTCCTCTCCCGTCTCTTCCTCTTCCTTCTCTCCTCTCCCGTCTCTCCTTCTTCCTCCTCTCCTCTCCCGTCTTTTCCTCTTCCTTCTCTCCTCTCCTCTCCCATCTCTTCCTCTTCCTTCTCTCCTTTCCCATCTCTTCCTCTTCCTTCTCTCCTCTCCTCTCCCGTCACTTCCTCTTCCTTCTCTCCTCTCCTCTCCCGTCACTTCCTCTTCCTTCTCTCCTCTCCTCTCCCGTCACTTCCTCTTCCTTCTCTACTCTCCTCTCCCGTCTCTTCCTCTTCCTCATCTCTCTTCTCCCGCCTCTTCCTCATCTCTCTTCTCCCGTCTCTTCCTCTTCCTTTTCTCCTCTCCCTCTTCTCTCCTTCTCCGTCTCTTCCTCTTCCTTTTTTCCTCTCGTCTCTATCCTATCCCTCATCCTTCTCCTTTTCTCCTCATCCGTCTCTCCCTCTTCTTTCTCTCCTTTTCCATTTTTTCCTTCTCTGCTCTTCCTCTCTTTTCACTTTCATCCCACATCTCTCTCTCTTCCTTTCCCTTCCTCATACCATTACCCCGCACCTCCATCCTCTCGTCCTTGGTCCCCCCCCCCTCTCTCTCTCTCTCTCTCTCTCACACACACACACACACACACACACACACACACACACACACCTGTTTAATTATGCATCTCCTCTGACTCAAAATTTGCATAGGTATTTCCATTGTATGATGAGAGTGGCTAATGTTTATTTTCGCCTCTATATATATTGTGACTCCCACTCTAGTTTATATGTAGTCAGTTTTTCTCTTTAATATTAGGCTTTATTATTTATTCTCTATTTATTTAGTTATTAATATGTGATATTTTATTTTTACATTAATTATTGCCTCGCGGTCTGATTTAGATATAGCTCGTCACTCTGATTTAAAACTTATAATTTATTCGCTTATTTATTTTTATTTATTTGTGACGTTTTATTTCATACTTTATTTTTTCCTTCATTTTTCACTCGCCCTTTAATTTATATGCGAGTCATGCTCTTTACTCTCAGGCTTTTAATTTATTCTCATTTATTATTTTTTTTGTGTGGTGTTTTATTTTTTATTTATTTTTGCCTTCACCTTTGACTTACATTCGAATTTGTGTGCGGCTCATTCTCGTCAATTTATGGGTGTATAATTTAGTCTTATTTTTTATTATTATTGTGTATTCTTTTATTATTGTGTTTGTTTTTGTTATTGTGTATTATTGTGTATGTTTTTATTATGGCAGACTTTATTTTCACCTTCATGTGACGGTTTCTCAAATTTGTGTACTTTGTTTGCTCTGTTTCGAAGGTTTCTATGTTTTTTTATAATTATTATTTTAGGACCTTTTGTGTGTGTGTGTGTGTGTTTTCGTTGTTTTATTTTCATTTGGGTGTTTTATTTTGATTTCTGACTGGCTTTCTAAAATATGTAAATTGCCTACCCAAAATTCAGCCTTTTGTTATCTTTATAGTTATTAGAGTGGTGTTTTATTACCGCGTTTTATTTTCGTTAGCTTTTACTTTCTTTAAGTTGTAGTAATTCCTGTTTACTCTAATTTCTGGCTGTATTATTTTATGCTTTATCATTTAGTTATTGGAGTGATTTTGTATGTGCTTTCATTAGTCCCCTACTGGTCATACCGGTCGGGTACTATAGGTTTGTACCTTCAGTACGTCCGTCAGTCCGTCCACAATATCGTGTCCCCTTAGTAACTTGCACATGCATGGATAGATTTTGAATTAACTTCACACAATTTATCCCCATACCATCATGGTGCGTCGCGCGGAGCAACCAACCATCTATTCCGAAGGTCAAGGTCACACGAGCTCAAACAAGGTTTGCTGCTGTCATACTTAACAGCCGTACCTACATTCGTGTCTGCTCTTGCACATGCATGGACAGATTTTTATATAATTTCACGCAATTGTTCCCCGTAACATGATGGTGTGTCGCGCAACAACCAACCATCTACTCCCAAGGTCAAGGTCTGTACATACCCATATTGTGTACACAGTACATAGCCTACATATTGCTGTCATACCCACATTGTATAAGCAGTACATATGTATAGTTATCATCCTGTAGGGGATTTTGTATTGCATGGCAATACTTCATTCACTTGTTTTATGAGTATTTTTGTTAATTTATATGTTAACAGACTAATTTCCTATTATATTATTCTTTATTATGTATTCCTTTCAGCTCGAGGACTTTTTATTGCATACTTACTATGTCTGGTTTATATTATTCAGTTTATGACAATATTAGTACGTCGAGGAGTTGGAAAGAGCCTTCAATAACCTATTTATGACTAACGTAACTCCCCACATGATCAGCAAAATTGTCTGCCGGTAGCAAGAATATAATATACGTCATTGTAGTGAAGTGTGTGTGTGTGTGTGTCACGTACATGTATGAGGCTCAAAATTATGTATTGCCTGTCCACTCCATGTCGTATTGTTTTTTTTTTTCCATTCTAGTCTTTAGTTCATATTGTCATGAGAGTTATTTTTAGCATTTTCTTTTTAATTCTCATGGAAATTGGTAGTTAATTTGTGTAGAGTGTCCAGTGCATTTTTTTTTTTTTTTAATATCGTTATTAAAGCTGCAAATTTCATTATTAGTAACGTTCTTATTTCAATATTTTTATAGCATGTGTCAGTTTACGTTATTTCTGACTCGCTTTATTTCATGTGTGGAGGTTTCTCTCTCTCTCTCTCTCTCTCTCTCTCTTTCTTTTAGGGCTGTAATAATTTTTCGTTGTGATTTTTTTTTAGCGTTTTTCTTTTTCGCGCTTTCTAGGACGCAAACTTTGTGTATAGGATGTCCAGAGAGGTTTCGAGTTTTTATTTATTTATTTTTTTATAATGAAGACTATGTTTATCGGTGAATAATAATTTTTACCTCTCTCTCTCTCTCTCTCTCTCTCTCTCTCTCTCTCTCTCTCTCTCTCTCTCTCTCTGTGAGTAATTTTCACTATGTGTTTGAAGCGTTAGAAATATGTGTAGGTTGGCCACCGTAATTTCATGTTTTTCTCAATATATTTTCAATCGTTATTAAAACTGTATTTAATTTTTTCAGTAGTGTGATTTTTATTTTAAGTCTGCCTCCCTCAAATCTCATTCTAGGTTTTCTCTGATATTAAATTTCTCTTTTTATTAAACTTGAAAATTAATTATTGGTGTTTAGGATGGATTTTTTTTTCTTTTTCACGTGTATAATTGGCTATGATTTTTGTGTAAGTTGTGTCTGTTATGGTTTATCTTTTATTCTTTATTAATGCTGTGTTTTTATTGGGAGTTTTTGTTACTTTATTTCTTGTGTATCTGGCTCATTAACTTTACCCCTCGTCACCTTAGTCCCTCCAGCATCGTAGCACCACCACCACCTCTCCATCGTAGCATCACCACCACCACCTCTCTCCCCAGCAGTCATCACCGCTACCTCACCACCATCACCTTTACCTCCATCATATACCACCACCTTCCTCTCATCATCATCACCTCATCTCCATCACTGCTTCATTACCATCATCACTCCTATTATCATCCTTATCACCATCCTCCCTCTCCATCATCGCCACCACTGCTCCACCATCATCTGTGCCACAAATTGTCTCCATAAATCAATAAAGCCGTCATTCCCCGTTTCCCTCAAGCCTGTAATCGCCTCTACTCCACCATCTCCAACACTACTCCACCATCATCGCCACCATCTCCAGCACTACTCCATCATTATCACCACCATCTCTTGCACTACTCCACCATCATCACCGCCATCTCCTGGACTACACCATTACCACCATCTCTGCACAACACCATCATCACCACACTTCATCTCCAGCATCACACTGTCATCACCATCTCCAACACTACTCCATCTCCAGCACCACACTCATCACCATCTCCAACACTACTCCACCATCATCACCATCACCAACACTACACCGTCAACACCACCTCCAGCATTATACCATCTCTAGCACTAAACCACCATCTCCAACACTACACCGTTTTCACCACCATCTCCAACACTGCACCATCTCCAGCACAATACCGTCATCACCACTATCTCCAACACTGCACAGTCATCACCACCATCCAACACAACACCGTCATCACCACTGTCTCCAACACTGCACAATCTCCAACACTACTCCACCGTCATCATCTCCCACACTTCGCTGTCACCATCACCATCTCCAGCATTGCTCCACCATCATCACCACCATCTCTAACACTACGCCGTCATCACCATGATCTCCAGCACTACTCCACCTTCATCATCATCAACACTGCACCACCGTCACCACCACTATCTCCAACACTTCCACATAGTCATCAACAACATCATCTCCAACACCT
>NC_137064.1:8194059-8196559 GCF_032717465.1 Coenobita brevimanus
GAGGAAGAGGGTAAAAATGGAGGAGGGAGGAGGGGAGATGTGAAGAGAGATGGAGGGAGGAATGAAGGAGAGGGTGAGGAGGAGATGGAAAGAAGAGAAAGAAGTGGGAAGGAGGGAAGGAATAAATAAAAATGCAGAGAGGGGAGAGGGAGACGCGAGGAGAGAACGAGGAAGAGGGGGAGGAAGGAAGTGCAAGATGAAGGATGGGAATTGTAGTGGTAAATGTAAAAACAGAGAGAGAGAGAGAGAGAATATACCGGCACAATTGTTTTTGCTAGTTAAGTGTAGTGTTAATTTATTGTTTTGACCATAGGTGTGATTCATTGATTATATGCGGTGTGAATGTGTACAAGTTTCATGCATATATATATATATATATATATATATATATATATATATATATATATATATATATATATATATATATATACATACATACATGCAGTATTTATGTGTGTATGTATGTATATAATATATATATATATATATATATATATATATATATATATATATATATATACATACATACAGTATTTATGTGTGTATGTATATATATATATATATATATATATATATATATATATATATATACAAATATATATATATATATACACAAACATACAGTATTTATGTGTGTGTGTGTATAGATAGATAGATAGATATAGATATAATGTATTATTTTGAGATTTTTTTATTTATATTTTTTGTTCGAGAACTTCATATTTTTTACATTTGTGTCGTTTTTCTTACACAAAACATCGTTGCCTTGTTTTTGTGCATATTTGCCTCAGATCTAGCCCTTCCAATATGATTATGATAAACAATATTCTTGCTATTTACAAACCACTGTATTCAGCTCAGGATAGACTTGTTGCGGGATTGTAGGCGTGGAAAGAGTCATCATGCACCCCGGCACCACCTGGCTGCTAAACTAACCTGAGTTAAATCGTATGGTGCCAGCAGGAATGAAATATAGATGATGTCCTCGCGCTGAAAGGGTTGAAAGGTTAACCTTTTTTCAAACTGATTTGGTCAGGAAAAGTATCCGTAAATCTCTTCACGATTATGCGACCCCTTTCGCTTAGTGATATTGGTGTTGGTGATGATACTAGTTGTGGTGGTGGTTGTGGTGATTGTGGTGGTGATGGTTGTGATGGCCATTGTGGTAGTGGTTGTGGTTGAGGTGGTGGTGATGATACTGTTGGTGGTGATGATGGTCATAGTTGTGATCATGATAGTTGTATGGTGGTGGTGGTGGGTGCGATGGCAATAAAGGTGATAGTGGTGCTGGTGATGGTACTAGTTGTGATGGTAGTTGGATGATGGTGCTGGTGATAGCGGTTTTGATGAGGGTGAGAGGGGGGTAAGGGCGAGTGGATGAGGTGGTAATGATGTAGAGAGGGATGGGGGAGGGGGAGGAGAAATAATGGCTGAAGTTGTTTTAATGTAAATAATTTAAGAGTAGGGGGAGGGAGGAGGGGGAGAGCCTAGTATGGAGGGGAGGGGGAGTGTTTGATGAGAGCGGAAGAGGGAGAGAGTGGGGGAGACGGGAGAGGGAGGAAGGCAAGAGTGATGAGGAGGTAGAGGGGAAGTGGAGAGGAGGGAATGATGAGGGAGGAGGGGGAGGAGATGCAGTTAGGTAGGGTAGGGAGATGGAAGGAGTGATTAGAGAGGGGGAGGGAGTGGTGAGGACGAAGAGAAAGGGAGGGAAGGAAGGAAGAGTACAGACGGGGATGAAGGCGTAGGTAGAAAAGAAAATGGATGGGTGAGGGAATTTGTAGGGGAGAGGAGGGATGGAGGGGAGGATAAAGTGGGAGAGGCCTTGATGGAGAGGAGAAGGATGAGGAAGAAGGGGAGAATAAAGAAGTTTAATATATGCAGGGCTTGGGTGGGACAGGGGAGGTGGAGAACAGTGAAAAGTGAGGAAATGCAGTGGAGAGATTAGTCTGGGTAGGAAAGGAAGGGGAAAATAAAGAAGTGGAGGGAGTAGCAGTAGTGGGGAGGGAAGGAAGTGAAGGGGAGGAGACCGGGCAGGAGGATTGGCGGGGAGAAGGGAGGTGGGGGAGGGTAGTGAAAAGATAAAGAAGAGGGATGAAGGAGATGAGGAGAGGAGTAGGGGAATAAAAGGGGAGAAAAGGGAGATAAAGAAGGGTGGAGGGGAGAATAAAGGAGAGGGAGAAGAGTAAAGGTGGGGAGGAAAGAGAAGTAGGGAAGAGGAGATGGGGTTGGAGGGAGAGAGAGGAAGGGAGGGGAGTAGAGGAAGGATAACTGCATAGAGAGAAGGAGAGAGAGGCGTAGGGACGAGATAAGAACGCAGTGTTAGAGAGAGAGAGAGAGAGAGGTTGGGAGTGTCAGGCTTACTGTGTCCTTCCTCCTTCTCTTCCTCTTTACCTCTTTTTCTTCCTCTACCTCTTTCTTCTTCTTTCCTGTTACGGTTCTTGTCTTTTGTCTTTTCCCCTTTTTCTTATTTCTTATCTCTTATTCTCTTTCTTTTCTCGTT